>NC_092156.1:67778950-67803774 GCF_045791955.1 Oncorhynchus clarkii lewisi | reverse complement strand
CCAAAGACCCTTACATACGGCTGTACTACCTAGGCTGGCTAAGCTGTCGTTGATGGTGACCTTGTCGTTGAGACACAGCTGGGTGTCCTCCAGGGAGAAGTTGTGGAAGTGCAGGTGGACCAGTTTACCGTCGGGCACCTTGATGTGCCACTGGCAGTGGGCACCGTTACTGTAGCTGCCCGGGTGCCCCATGCTGGACAACACGCCGCTCTCGCCAGCCATGTCCTTTGGCCCGCCGCAGCCAGATGCTACAAAGAGAGGAGGAGAGGGGATGGGAAGTAAGTTGAAGGGAGGACAGGAAGGGACAAAGAGAGAAAGAGGGGAGTCGGAAAGAGAGAGAGGGAAAGAGAGAGAAAGAGGGGAGTCGGAGAGAGAGAGAGAGAAAGAGCGAGAGAAGAGCAGGAAAAAAAAGATGTCACGCCACTCCAAATCAACCAAAAAGCTTGATATTAGAAACCGATTTAGACCGGTTGGAACCAGTTCTCGAGTGGCAGTGCAGTCGCAGGCACTGCATCTCAGTGCTAGAGGTGTCACTACAGAGCCTGGTTTGATTCCAGGCTGTATCACAACTGGCCGTGATTGGGAGTCCCATTGGGCGGCGCACAATTGGCCAATCGTCGTCCAGGTTAGGGTTTGGCTGGGGTAGGATGTCATTGTGAATAAGAATCTGTTCCTAACTGACTTGCCTAGTTAAATAAAGGTTAAATAAATAACCTACTGTGCTGTTTGTACATGTCCCTGCGGATGACATTCTCCATCCAGGGGATGTAGGCCGAGGCACGGGTGAACACAGAGGGTTTCTTGTCCATGATGCAGCCATTGGGACCAAAGCTGGTGATGCCGTGCACCTCCCAGGGAGCGTTGGCAGAGTCCTGGCACACCAGGGGACCGCCCGAATCCCCCTGTGTCACATGGCGATGGTCAACAGCACTTCATATTGATGACATCATCAACACAACCATGACAAAATTAATCAAATAGTTTTTTTGTATCATGTAATCACTGCATAAGTCAATGGATATTTTTTTGCATTATACAGTATAATACTATGTGGGTATATATCCCACTTGAGTACCTGACAGACAGACTTGAGCTCGTCAGGCAAGGTGTAGCCCATGCAGATCATGGAGGTCTTGACCTGGAACCACCAGTAGTCCAGCTTCTTACAGGTGTTGAAGGGCACCACTGGCAGGGCCACCTGGTTCAGGGTCTCAGCCACTTTGGCATTCATGGAATCACCTGATTAAAAAAGATAGAACCGGTTAATTTATTGTTTGGTCCTCAGCTACTTTGTCATTCATGGAATCACCTGATTAAAAAAGATAGAACTGGTTAATTTATTGTTTGGTCCTCAGCTACTTTGGCATTCATGGAATCACCTGATTAAAAAAGATAGAACTGGTTAATTTATTGTTTGGTCCTCAGCTACTTTGGCATTCATGGAATCACCTGATTAAAAAATATATAACTGGTTCATGTATTGTTTGGTCCTCAGCTACTTTGGTATTCAAGGAATCTCCTGATTAAAAATAAATGAGTTGCTCCACTTAATTTATTGTTATCAACTGATAGGGCTTGACATTTATTTTAGACTAATCCTTTTTAGATGCTTTTTCATAGAAAACAAAGGCTGTGTTTACACAGGCAGCCCAATTGCGATCTTTTTTTCACTAGTTGGTATCAGATCAGCTCTGAAAAAGAGCTGATTTGAAAAGATCTGATGTGATTGGTCAAAAGACCAATTAGTGAACCAAAAAAAGAACAGAATTGGGCTGCCTGTGTGAACGCAGCCAAAGATGCGTACAGCGAAATCAACGTTGAAATTCAGTGGATGTATTTTCAATTGTTAACCAACAGAGGGGGTGAAAGCACCGGAAGAACTGGAACCAGGATTGGCAGTATGGAAATAGGAAAACTGGTCAAGGAATGAATTATGGTGGTTGGATGGATTGTTGTATTTTGTTGTAACTTGTACGTGCTTGTATATATTTGTGGAAGGGAAGAGTCATATGTTTTTTTCTGCCAGCAAAATTAGGTCACAATCCTAATATCTTGCTCTGACTGTATCCCACTTATCTACACAATGCATATTGTAGCACCCTTAACCCAACCCCTAGCAACCTCGTCAAGAGATTTGGATCACATCATAAGGTGTTGGGTTGATAGGCGCTGGTCTGGGCTACTCCTCCAATATCATGGTGTCCTCCAATAGGAGTCACAATAAATGGCAGACATCACAAAACATCTCAAGCCCTCACCAGTCTTCATCTCCACAGCCGATGGCATTACATTGATTGTATGTTCACTACACAACGTCTGTGTCCCAAATGGCACCCTATTCCCTATGCAGTGTGCTACTTTTGAACAGGGCCCATAGGGCTCTACAGTATATAGGGAATAGGGTGGAATTTGGGACGCATCCAAATCCTCATATGAGACAAAAGAGGTCACAGCAAATCGTGGACGTCCCAAACCCCTCACCAGTCTCATCTCCCCAGCCGGTGGCGTAACACTTCTTGCCCCCCTCCAGGACCTCCTCCAGGGAGGGCAGGCAGGAGTAGGAGATCTGATCGCTGGGGGTCACTTCCCCACCCAGCCTGACGAGGGCGATGTCGAACTCCACCGTGGGCAACGTGGGGTACTTGAAGCCCTCGTGGCGGTAGATGCCCGTCACGCCGAAGCAGCGCTCCGTGTCTTCTGTGAACGTCAGGTTGTGTTTGCCCAGGCACATTTTCCAGCGCTGGAGCTCGTCAGCGTACCTGGAGAGAGTGAGAGTCACATAGATCCTAATGTTTAGTGCACTCATTGTATAAACACACACACTGATGCAGACATCCTCCTTAACATAACCACCCATAACTACATCATAGAAATTGAATGATTTGACTTGGGAATATACACTTTAAAGGATCTATTTCTATGTACAAAACCAACCACCAACCGACAGAAAAACCTACAGTGTACAGAGTTCGCTGGCAGTAGCAGCATACCATCAATTCCTATCTATCAGCATGGTTCTCTGTGACAGGGCAGAATTAACTCTGTGGGTCATTATACACAGTTGGAGACATTCATTGGACTAACAAGACCCAGCACCAGCCCTGTAACAAGTCTTAGATAAGGACCTTGGTAATGGTTGTGACAGACAGAGGCATAGGCGTCCCAAAGAACTGCCTGTCTGCATTACGATAATAGGCTCCAGACACAGGGAGGGACATTTTCTCAACTTTCATGGTCTAAAAATACTTTTCTGTTTTGTTTACTTCACACGACACAGAACAATATTATGTAATGTCAGCTCAGTGGTGTAAAGTACTTAAGTAAAAATACTTTCAAGTCCCAAGTACTACTTAAGTCGTTTTTTGGGGTAGCTGTACCTTTAGTATAGATTTTTTTGACAACTTTTAGTTTTACTCCACTACATTCCTAAAGAAAATAATGTACTTTTGAATCCATACATTTTCCTTGACACCCAAAAGTACTTGTTACATTCCGAATGCTTAGCAGCAGGGTAGGAACATTTTCCAATTCAAGAACATCAAGAAAACATCCCTGGTCATCACTACTGCCTCTTATCTGGCAGACTCACTAAACACAAATGCTCCATTTGTAAATTAGGTCTGAGTTTTGTAGTGTGCCCTGGCACTCTACAATAAGAAAATCGTGCTGTCTGGTTTGCTTAATATTAGGAATGTAAAATTATTTAATATTTTTACTTTTTCTTTTGATACTTAAATATATTTTAGCAATTACATTTACTTTTGATACTTAAGTACATTTAAAACCAAATACTTTTAGACTTTTACTCAAGTAATATTTTACTGGGTGACTTTCACTTTTACTTGAGTAATTTTCTATTAAGTTATCTTTACATTTACTTAAGTATGACCATTGGGTACATTTCACACCACTGTGTCAGCTCAATCAAATGTAAAAGGTACATTTTAAAATCTCAAAAGGTAAAAATGTATGCCAAAATCGTCTTGTTTTGTGCACACCATAGAGACATGCTGGCCTACATGTACGGTGATATGTACCTGTGACACAGTTGAGGGGAGTGCACATGTATTGGAATAGAATTACCGCCCAACACGGAATGGACCATTGACTTGAATGAGAATGTCTGTTCTAGTAATTCTGCCACTGTGTCTACGTCCCAAATGGCACCCTTTTCCCTATATATTTCACTACTTTTGACCAGGGCCTATGCGTCTCAAATGGCACCCTATTCCCTATAGGTCCTGGTCAAAAGTAGTGCCCTAAATAGGGTGCCATTTTGGACTCAACCTGTAGTTCATTCACCGTATGAAGCAATGGGCAGCTGTCATAACCCAGTTCTTATGGATGAGAGTTCCTCCGCAGGTGTGGAAGAACTTGGGCGTCTCCTGACTGCTAGGCCAAACCTGGGTAAAATAAAACATCAGCTTTTAAAGTGATAGATCACCCAAATTATTCAATGACACGTTGGTTTCCTTAGCCTGTAAGCAGTCTACGGACAAGGTACGATAGCAATCCATGCTATGGGCCATGTCCCTAGACTGCTCACAGGGCAAGGAAACCAATATGTAATTTGTTTGAACAATTCCATCAATAGTGAGCCAGTTGTGCCTATTTGTCTTCTAAAGGCCAAATCTGTGGGCAAACACACAACCACCCACACGCACAAACAAGCATAGTGTACGACGATGCCTCTGATATAATCAAAGTTGTTTTAAATAATGATGGGGTTGAGTTGAAGGGACCCTTCGCATTAAGTTTTATTAGCAGTGTGTGTGTGTGTGTGTGTGTGTGTGTGTGTGTGTGTGTGTGTGTGTGTGTGTGTGTGTGTGTGTGTGTGTGTCTGTGTGTGTGCAGTTTCAGGGTGTGTGTGTAATCCGACCCATGTAATGATGATGTCAATTAACAAACATGTCCCATCTGAAAGAAGTCTTGTCCCTGTGACTAGTGTAGCTGCATCATGATAACAGAGAATCTCATTCAAAACCTATTGGTGATATTGCCCTTGAGAGATGAGATGTTGAGTAAATTAATTCACTTGTTGTTGTAAAAAAGTTGACACATTTGTGATGTTCCCTGATGCATAATCACGTGACTTGGTTCTGGGTATATGCCTAAGACATGTTAGCAACCAGGCAGCCATTTTGGATTTGATTCTAGAATAACAGTGTTTGATGGATCTAAATGACCCTAAATAGAGTTTAGACAGACAGTGTCTCACCTGCATGGACACCTGCCAGGGCCAGGAGTGGGGGTTGGCTGGCTCTCCATTGACTATGCGGGTGTGGATGGTGGGGGGAATGGCGGGTTTGCCACATGTGGTTGGCCATTCTAGAGTAAAGGACAGAACAGTTGTTATCTTATCTGACATCAGCGATAAGACTAAAGGGTTATTGTTTTGATAGAAGTAAGAATTTTTCCCATAGTCATCTCCTCCCCTCTCCTCTCCTATTCCTTTCCTCTCCTCTCAGCTGTGCCCGAGAAGAACCCCCCCACCCCCCGAGGCAGCACGATGCACAGTCCATCTGTAAAACTCGATTTCAGCAATTGGCTTGGCAGGGGCCCGGCCACCTGGGGCCCATCAAAGGGTAAAGAATGGGGCAAAGGGTAAGAGACAACCAGAGGGCAACTGCTGCACTAAGGGCACTTCATACTACACTGTCTGCATCCTAAAATGGCACCCTATTCCCTATACAGATAATAGTATACTAATTTTGACTGGAACCCTACTGGGCTCTGGTCAAAATCAATGCACTATAGAGAATAGGGTGCCATTTTGGAACGTACCACAGTGTTTACAGCTCCAACAAATAATCTAGTTTTACTACACATCTGGGCAAATAAACCCAGGATTCTACTGTACTCTACAGACTGGCCACCTGAAGGGCTTTTGGGGGGCGTTACATGGTCTTAGGGTCGTTGTCCTGTTGGAGGGTGAACGTTCACCCCAGTCTGAGGTCCTGAGCGCTCTCGCGCAGGTTTTCATCAAGGATCTCTCTGTAATTTGATCCATTCATCTTTCCCTAAATCCTGACTAGTCTCCCAGTCCCTGCCTGTCACCACCGTAAGGATGGTGCCAGATTTCAATCTTGGTTTCATCAGACCAGAGAATCTTGTTTCTCATGGTCTGAGAGTCTTTAGGTCACTTTTGGCAAACTCCAAGCGGGCTGTCATGTGCCTTTTACTGAGGAGTGGCTTCCGTCTGGCCACTCCACCATGAAAGCCTGATTGGCGGAGTGCTGCAGAGATTGTTGCCCTTCTGGAAGTTTCTCTCATCTCCACAGAGGAACTCTGTAGCTCAGTCAGAATGATAGTCGGCTTCTCGGTCACCTCCCTGACCAAGGCCCTTCTCCCCCGATTGCTCAGTTTGGCCGGGCGGCCAGTTCTAGGAAGAGTCTTCCTAGAGGACAAAAATCAGTTAACCACCTAACTGAGGAACTCAACTTAACCTTGCGCAATACCCTAGATGCAGTTGCACCCCTAAAAACTAAAAACATTTCTTATAAGAAACTAGCTCCCTGGTATACAGAAAATACCCGAGCTCTGAAGCAAGCTTCCAGAAAATTTGAACGGAAATGGCGCCACACCAAACTGGAAGTCTTCCGTCTAGCTTGGAAAGACAGTACCGTGCAACATTGAAGATCCCTTACTGCTGCTCGATCATCCTATTTTTCCAACTTAATTGAGGAAAATAAGAATAATCCAAAATGTATTTTTGATACTGTCGCAAAGCTAACTAAAAAGCACTATTCCCGAAGTGAGGATGGCTTTCACTTCAGCAGTAATAAATTCATGAACTTCTTTGAGGAAAATAATATGATTATTAGAAAGCAAATTAAGGACTGCTCTTTAAATCTGCGTATTCCTTCAAAGCTCAGTTGTCCTGGGTCTGCACAACTCTGCCAGGACCTAGGATCAAGAAAGACACTCAAGTGTTTTAGTACTTTTAATGGCATCAGACTGAGGCTCTGCATCTGTCCTCGAGCTCCTAGACCTTAGTGCTGCTTTTGATACCATTGATCACCACATTCTTTTGGAGAGATTGGAAACCCAAATTGGTCTACACAGACAAGTTCTGGCCTGGTTTAGATCTTATCTGTCGGAAAGATATCAGTTTGTCTCTGTGAATGGTTTGTCCTCTGACAAATCAACTGTACATTTTGGTGTTCCTCAAGGTTCCATTTTTGGACCACTATTGTTTTCACTATATATTTTACCTCTTAGGTATGTCATTCGAAAACATAATGTTAACTTTCACTGCTATGCGGATGACACACAGCTGTACATTTCAATGAAACATGGTGAAGCCCCAAAATTGCCCTCGCTCGAAACCTGTGTTTCAGACATAAGGAAGTGGATGGCTACAAACGTTCTACTCTTAAACTCGGACAAAACAGAGATGCTTGTTCTAGGTCCCAAGAAACAAAGAGATCTTCTGTTGAATCTGACAATTAATCTTAATGGTTGTACAGTCGTCTCAAATAAAACTGTGAAGGACCTCGGCGTTACTCTGGACCCTGATCTCTCTTTTGCCGAACATATCAAGACTGTTTCAAGGACAGCTTTTTTCCATCTACGTAACATTGCAAAAATCAGAAACTTTCTGTCCAAAAATGATGCAGAAAAATGTATCCATGCTTTTGTTACTTCTAGGTTAGACTACTGCAATGCTCTACTTTCCAGCTACCCAGATAAAGCACTAAATTAACTTCAGTTAGTGCTAAATACGGCTGCTAGAATCCTGACTAGAACCAAAACATATGATCATATTACTCCAGTGCTAGCCTCCCTACGCTGGCTTCATGTCAAGGCAAGGGCTGATTTCAAGGTTTTACTGCTAACCTACAAAGCATTACATGGGCTTGCTCCTACCTATCTCTCTGATTTGGTCCTGCCGTACATACCTACACGTACGCTACGGTCACAAGACGCAGGCCTCCTAATTGTCCCTAGAATTTCTAAGCAAACAGCTGGAGGCAGAGCTTTCTCCTATAGAGCTCCATTTTTATGGAATGGTCTGCCTACCCATGTGAGAGACGCAGACTTGGTCTCAACCTTTAAGTCTTTACTGAAGACTCATCTCTTCAGTGGGTCATATGATTGAGTGTAGTCTGGCCCAGGAGTGTGAAGGTGAACGGAAAGGCTCTGGAGCAACGAACCGCCCTTGCTGACTGGGATTCTCTGCCTCTAACCCTATTACAGGGGCTGAGTCACTGGCTTACTGGTGCTCTTTCATCCCGTCCCTAGGAGGGGTGCGTCACTTGAGTGGGTTGAGTCACTGATGTGATCTTCCTGTCTGGGTTGGTGCCCCTCCTTGGGTTGTGCCGTGGCGGAGATCTTTGTGGGCTATACTCGGCCTTGTCTCAGGATGGTAAGTTGGTGATTGAAGATATCCCTCTAGTGGTGTGGGGGCTGTGCTTCGACAAAGTGGGTGGGGTTACAGGGCCTCCCGGGTGGCGCAGTGGTTAAGGGCGCTATACTGCAGCGCCAGCTGTGCCACCAGAGACTCTGGGTTCGCGCTCAGGCTCTGTCGTAACCGGCCGCGACCGGGAGGTCCGTGGGGTTAGCCGGTAGGGATATCCTTGTCTCATCGCGCACCAGCGACTCCTGTGGTGGGCCGGGCGCAGTGCGCGCTAACCAAGGTTTCCAGGTGCACGGTGTTTCCTCCGACACATTGGTGCGGCTGGCTTCCGGGTTGGATGGCGCTGTGTTAAGAAGCAGGCTTGGTTGGGTTGTGTATCGGAGGACGCATGACTTTCAACCTTCGTCTCTCCCAAGCCCGTACGGAAGTGGGTGGGGTTATATCCTTCCTGTTTGGCCCTGTCCGGGGGTATCATCGGATGGGGCCACAGTGTCTCCTGACCCCTCCTGTCTCAGCCTCCAGTATTTATGCTGCAGTAGTTTATGTGTCGTGGGGCTAGGGGGGGTTGTTATATCTGGAGTACTTCTCCTGTCTTATCCGGTGTCCTGTGTGAATTTAAGTATGCTCTCTCTAATTCTCTTTTTCTCTCTTTCTTTCTCTCTCTCTGAGGACAAGAGCCCTAGGACCATGCCTCAGGACTACCTGGCATGATGACTCCTTGCTGTCCCCAGTCCACCTGGCCATGCTGCTGCTCCAGTTTCAACTGTTCTGCCTGCGGCTATGGAATCCTGACCTGTTCACCGGACGTGCACCTGTCCCAGACCTATTATTTGACCATGCTGGTCATTTATGAACATTTGAACATCTTGGCCATGTTCTGTTATAATCTCCACCCGGCACAGCCACCCCTCATAGCCTGGTTCCTCTCTAGGTTTCTTCCTAGGTTTTGGCCTTTCTAGGGAGTTTTTTCTAGCCAACGTGCTTCAACATCTGCATTGCTTGCTGTTTGGGGTTTTAGGCTGGGTTTCTGTACAGCACTTTGAGATATCAGCTGATGTGCGAAGGGCTATATAAATACATTTGATTTGATTTGGTTCCAAACTTCATCCATTTAAGAATGATGAGGCCACTGTGTTCTTAGGCAACTTCAAAGCTGCAGAAATGTTTTAGTACCCTTCCCCAGAGCTGAGCCTCGACACAAACCTGTATCGGCGCTCTACGGACAATTCCTTTGACCTCATGGCTTAGTTTTTGCTCTGACATGCACTGTCAACTGTGGGATCTTATATAGACAGGTGTGTGCCTTTCCAAATCATATCCAATCAATTGATTTTACCACAGGTGAACTCCAAATCAAGTTGTAGAAACATCTCAAGGATGATCATTGGAAACATGATGCACCTGAGCTCAATTTCTTGTCTCATAGCAAAGGGTTTATTTCTATATTATATACATTTGCAAAAATTCTCAAAACCTGTTTTCACTTTGTTATTATGTGGTATTGTGTATAGATTGCTGAGGATTTTTTTTAAATACATTTAATCAATCAATTTTAGAATAGGGCTGTAAACGTAGCAACATGCTGAAAACGTAAAGGGATCTGAATACTTTCTGAAGGCACTGTACATACTTACAGTGATGTTGTCCCAGGGGTTGGGCTGTATAGGGGCCTCAGTGGGAACAGGCTGGGTAAGGGTTAGGTACCTACTTACAGTGATGTTGTACCAGGGGTTGGGCTGTATAGGGGCCTCAGTGGGAACAGGCTGGGTAAGGGTTAGGTACCTACCTACAGTGATGTTGTCCTAAGGTTTGGGATGTATAGGGGCCTCAGTGGGAACAGGCTGGGTAAGGGTTAGGTACCTACAGTGATGTTGTCCTAAGGTTTGGGCTGTATAGGGGCCTCAGTGGGAACAGGCTGGGTAAGGGTTAGGTACCTACAGTGATGTTGTCCTAAGGTTTGGGCTGTATAGGGGCCTCAGTGGGAACAGGCTGGGTAAGGGTTAGGTACCTACAGTGATGTTGTCCTAAGGTTTGGGCTGTATAGGGGCCTCAGTGGGAACAGGCTGGGTAAGAGTTAGGTACCTACCTACAGTGATGTTGTCCCAGGGGTTATGCTGTATAGGGGCCTCAGTGGGAAAAGGCTGGGTAAGGGTTAGGTACCTACCTACAGTGATGTTGTCCCAGGGGTGGTGCTGTATAGGGTGCTCTGTGGGAACAGGCTGGGTAAGGGTTAGGTACCTACAGTGATGTTGTACCAGGGGTTGGGCTGTATAGGGGCCTCAGTGGGAACAGGCTGGGTAAGGGTTAGGTACCTACCTACAGTGATGTTGTCCCAGGGGTGGTGCTGTATAGGGGGCTCTGTGGGAACAGGCTGTGTAAGGGTTAGGTACCTACAGTGATGTTGTCCCAGGGGTTGGGCTGTATAGGGGGCTCAGTGGGAACAGGCTGGGTAAGGGTTAGGTACCTACCTACAGTGATGTTGTCCCAGGGGTTAGGCTGTATAGGGGGCTCAGTGGGAACAGGCTGGGTAAGGGTTAGGTACCTACCTATAATGATGTTGTCCCAGGGGTTAGGCTGTATAGGGGGTTCAGTGGGAACAGGCTGGGTGGTGTCTGTAGTCCAGTAGGCTCTGAAACCTTTAGCCTCCACGAAGAAGTCAGTATGGAAACGCATCACCAACTTGTTGCCCTTAGTTGTGATGGTGGCTGGAAGTTGGTCACCACACCATGGACCTGGTAAGTAAAAACAACAACATCAGATGCTTCTACTACTACTGCTACTTCTACTACTACTACTACTACTACTACTAATAGTACTACTACTACTGCTACTTCTACTACTACTACTACTACTACTAATAGTACTACTACTACTGCTACTTCTACTACTGCTACAACTACTACTACTACTGCTACTACTAATGCTGCTGCTACTACTGCTACTTCTACTTCAACTACTACTAATAGTACTACTACTACTGCTACTTCTACTACTGCTACTACTACTACTACTACAGCTACTACTACTACTACTAATGCTGCTGCTACTGCTATTACTACTGCTGCTACTACTGCTACTACTACTAATGTTGCTACCACTACTACTACTGCTACTACTACTGCTGCTACTAGTGCTGCTACTAGTGCTGCTACTACTACTACTACTGCTATTACTACTATTACTACTACTGCTACTACTACTGCAACTACTACTGCTGCTACTACTGCTATTACTACTATTACTACTACTGCTACTACTACTGCAACTACTACTGCAACTACTACTGCTGCTACTAGTGCTGTTACTAGTGCTACTACTAGTGCTACTAGTGCTGCTGCTGCTAGTGCTACTAGTGCTGCTACTACTATTACTGCTACTACTACTACTACTGCTGCTACTAGTGCTACTAGTAGACTGGAAGTCTTCCGACTAGCTTGGAAAGACAGTACTGTGCAGTACCGAAGAGCCCTTACTGCTGCTCGATCATCCTATTTTTCTAACTTAATTGAGGAAAATAAGAACAATCCGAAATTCCTTTTTGATACTGTCGCAAAGCTAACTAAAAAGCAGCATTCCCCAAGAGAGGATGACTTTCACTTTAGCAGTGATAAATTCATGAACTTCTTTGAGGAAAAGATTTTGATTATTAGAAAGCAAATTACGGACTCCTTAAATCTGTGTATTCCTTCAAAGCTCAGTTGTCCTGAGTCTGCACAACTCTGCCAGGACCTAGGATCAAGAGAGACGCTCAAGTGTTTTAGTACTATATCTCTTGACACAATGATGAAAATAATCATGGCCTCTAAACCTTCAAGCTGCATACTGGACCCTATTCCAACTAAACTACTGAAAGAGCTGCTTCCTGTGCTTGGCCCTCCTATGTTGAACATAATAAACGGCTCTCTATCCACCGGATGTGTACCAAACTCACTAAAAGTGGCAGTAATAAAGCCTCTCTTGAAAAAGCCAAACCTTGACCCAGAAAATATAAAAAACTATCGGCCTATATCGAATCTTCCATTCCTCTCAAAAATTTTAGAAAAGGCTGTTGCGCAACAACTCACTGCCTTCCTGAAGACAAACAATGTATACGAAATGCTTCAGTCTGGTTTTAGACCCCATCATAGCACTGAGACGGCACTTGTGAAGGTGGTAAATGACATTTTAATGGCATTGGACCGAGGCTCTGCATCTGTCCTCGTGCTCCTAGACCTTAGTGCTGCTTTTGATACCATCGATCACCACATTCTTTTGGAGAGATTGGAAACCCAAATTGGTCTACACGGACAAGTTCTGGCCTGGTTTAGATCTTATCTGTCGGAAAGATATCAATTTGTCTCTGTGAATGGTTTGTCCTCTGACAAATCAACTGTAAATTTCGGTGTTCCTCAAGGTTCCGTTTTAGGACCACTATTGTTTTCACTATATATTTTACCTCTTGGGGATGTCATTCGAAAACATAATGTTAACTTTCACTGCTATGCGGATGACACACAGCTGTACATTTCAATTAAACATGGTGAAGCCCCAAAATTGCCCTTGCTAGAAGAATGTGTTTCAGACATAAGGAAGTGGATGGCTGCAAACTTTCTACTTTTAAACTCGGACAAAACAGAGATGCTTGTTCTAGGTCCCAAGAAACAAAGAGATCTTCTGTTGAATCTGACAATTAATCTTAATGGTTGTACAGTCGTCTCAAATAAAACTGTGAAGGACCTCGGCGTTACTCTGGACCCTGATCTCTCTTTTGAAGAACATATCAAGACCATTTCAAGGACAGCTTTTTTCCATCTACGTAACATTGCAAAAATCAGAAACTTTCTGTCCAAAAATGATGCAGAAAAATTAATCCATGCTTTTGTCACTTCCAGGTTAGACTACTGCAATGCTCTACTTTCCGGCTACCCGGATAAAGCACTAAATAAACTTCAGTTAGTGCTAAATACGGCTGCTAGAATCCTGACTAGAACCAAAAAATTTGATCATATTACTCCAGTGCTAGCCTCTCTACACTGGCTTCCTGTCAAAGCAAGGGCTGATTTCAAGGTTTTACTGCTAACCTACAAAGCATTACATGGGCTTGCTCCTACCTATCTCTCTGATTTGGTCCTGCCGTACATACCTACACGTACGCTACGGTCACAAGACGCAGGCCTCCTAATTGTCCCTAGAATTTTTAAGCAAACAGCTGGAGGCAGGGCTTTCTCCTATAGAGCTCCATTTTTATGGAACGGTCTGCCTACCCATGTCAGAGACGCAAACTCGGTCTCAACCTTTAAGTCTCTACTGAAGACTCATCTCTTCAGTGGGTCATATGATTGAGTGTAGTCTGGCCCAGGAGTGGGAGGGTGAACGGAAAGGCTCTGGAGCAACGAACCGCCCTTGCTGTCTCTGCCTGGCCGGTTCCCCTCTTTCCACTGGGATTCTCTGCCTCTAACCCTATTACAGGGGCTGAGTCACTGGCTTTACTGGGGCTCTCTCATGCCGTCCCTGGAGGGGGTGCGTCACCTGAGTGGGTTGAGTCACTGATGTGGTCATCCTGTCTGGGTTGGCGCCCCCCCCCCTTGGGTTGTGCCGTGGCGGAGGTCTTTGTGGGCTATACTCAGCCTTGTCTCAGGATGGTAAGTTGGTGGTTGAAGATATCCCTCTAGTGTTGTGGGGGCTGTGCTTTGGCAAAGTGGGTGGGGTTATATCCTTCCTGTTTGGCCCTGTCCGGGGGTGTCCTCGGATGGGGCCACAGTGTCTCCTGACCCCTCCTGTCTCAGCCTCCAGTATTTATGCTGCAGTAGTTTATGTGTCGGGGGGCTAGGGTCAGTTTGTTATATCTGGAGTACTTCTCCTGTCCTATTCGGTGTCCTGTGTGAATCTAAGTGTGCGTTCTCTAATTCTCTCCTTCTCTCTTTCTCTCTCTCGGAGGACCTGAGCCCTAGGACCATGCCCCAGGACTACCTGACATGATGACTCCTTGCTGTCCCCAGTCCACCTGGCTGTGCTGCTGCTCCAGTTTCAACTGACCTGAGCCATAGGACCATGCCCCAGGAATACCTGACATGATGACTCCTTGCTGTCCCCAGTCCACCTGACTGTGCTGCTGCTCCAGTTTCAACTATTCTGCCTTATTATAATTCGACCATGCTGGTCATTTATGAACATTTGAACATCTTGACCATGTTTTGTTATAATCTCCACCCGGCACAGCCAGAAGAGGACTGGCCACCCCACATAGCCTGGTTCCTCTCTAGGTTTCTTCCTAGGTTTTGGCCTTTCTAGGGAGTTTTTCCTAGCCACCGTGCTTCTACACCTGCATTGCTTGCTGTTTGGGGTTTTAGGCTGGGTTTCTGTACAGCACTTTGAGATATCAGCTGATGTACGAAGGGCTATATAAATAAATTTGATTTGATTTGATTTGATTTTTGATTTGATTTGATTTACTACTAGTGCTGCTACTAGTGCTACTAGTGCTGCTACTAGTGCTACTACTAGTGCTACTACTAGTGCTGCTACTAGTGCTGCTACTAGTGCTGCTACTAGTGCTACTACTAGTGCTACTAGTGCTGCTACTAGTGACTTCATTTTCATAACAATCTGGCTCAAATTAAGATTCTACATCTGTACTACTACTACTACTGCTTCTACTACTACTGCTACTAGTGCTGCTACTACTACTACTACCACTACTACTAGTGCTACTAGTGCTACTACTACTACTACTGCTTCTACTACTACTGCTACTAGTGCTGGTACTAGTGCTACTACTAGTGCTGCTACTAGTGCTACTACTAGTGCTACTAGTGCTGCTACTACTAGTGCTGCTACTAGTGCTACTACTAGTGCTACTAGTGCTGCTACTAGTGACTTCATTTTCATAACAATCTGGCTCAAATTAAGATTCTACATCTGTACTACTACTACTACTGCTTCTACTACTACTGCTACTAGTGCTGCTACTACTACTACTACCACTACTACTAGTGCTACTAGTGCTGCTACTACTACTACTACCACTACTACTAGTGCTACTAGTGCTACTACTACTACTACTGCTTCTACTACTACTGCTACTAGTGCTGCTACTACTACTACCACCACTACTACTACTACTAGTGCTACTACTACTACTACTCTGTAACTTATCATTTTATTTATAAATAACCTTTCATAAAATTGGGTAACAATGTGCTGATGGTACACAAGCTGCAGCACTATTCAATCAAATGTTTAAAATCACCATATTTGTACTCACTGTGTTTTGTACTCTCAGCTCCGTCATTATAGATGTCATACGCCACCACGTTATCCAAGCATTTGGAAGTGAAAATGTCCTTGGCTTCCACGTCGAAGTGGGTGAACGTCAGAGTTATGGTCTTCCCTTTGGGCACCTCCACACTCCACATGCACTCACTGGCCGCCTTGTAATTCATAGGCCAGTTCTGAGACTTAATAACCCCTTTTAACTCATGGGAGGCCCCTCCGCATCCCTGGATCGCTGTGGAATGAAGGTGGGGGTTAGTGTGTGTACATACTGTATGCATGTGTGTGTGTGTGCGTGTGTGTGTGTGTGTGTGTGTGTGTGTGTGTGTGTGTGTGTGTGTGTGTGTGTGTGTGTGCGTGTGCGTGTGCGTGTGCGTTTGCCCATTCATGGGTCAGTGCGTGTGTGTGTAAGTGCATGCATGCGTCCTTGTGTGGGTGTGTGTGAATGATGATAGTGGGCAGACGGGATATAAACAGATTAGAGTAGATGAGCTGCAGCCTCCTCAACATTAGCCAGAGAGCAGAGTAGAATTTACTCAGCAGTAAGCACAGTGTGTCACAGTGATAAACAGCCAGTGCAAGCCTATGCAATACACCCTAATGTAGCTGGTCGATCAGCCCTGGTATCTGGCTCTCCCTGTTTATTTAAAGATGGAGTGTATGTGTGTTTACTCAGATGGAGCGGGTCCGCTGAGTTTGTAACAGAAATAAACGTTTAATGCATCCACTTTACATACATATTGATATCTCTTTAAATGTGGGTGTTGACATCCAAAACCTTGGGTGTCGACATCCATAAACTGAAATGTCTGAACTACTCAAAAAAAACTGTAGTATAACGCCAGAAAACGCCAAGGTAAAACAGCAGTTGAAAACATTAAAGCTACCACATCAGAATGAATGACTTAACAAAAAACAACTCCTCCTTCAGACCTCCTCACCCCTTTCCCAACTGAAATGTCAAGCCCTCTGATAGATCAATTATAATCATGATCAAAGCATTTTCCCTCGTTTGACCAGTGTACCCTGACCTGTGCTTTCTCAGTACTTACCACTCATACTTCTCGTTCTATGACGTTGCTCCTGTCATAAATGCGCCCTGGGAATCTAAAGTTCACTTTATGGCCGGTCATTATTAGTAGTGGAGCTGCCTCAGCGATATAAGGTGCCCCAGGTGTGTGTGTGTGTGTTTGTGTGTGTGCGTACAGATTCACGTGTGCACGTTTGCATGTGCATGCGCATGTGTGTGCACGTTCGTGTGCATGCGTTTGTGTGAATGTGTGTGTGTGTGTGTGTGTAAGCGGAGAAAGCTGGGATTATTACCGGCAATGTCCTCAGGATACACGGCCTCCCACTTGGCGGAGAAGCCTCGGTCAGAGAGACGTGAGTCGGACAGGAAGCTCAGGGACATCTTGTTATTGGCACTGACCACCACAGGGGGAAGGACGTAGCCACAGTGTGTGCCTGGGATGGAGAAGGAACGGAAATTAGGAGTATTGGATCGGGGGAGAGGGAGAGGGAGAGGGAGAGGGAGAGGGAGAGGGACCTATTACTAATATAGAAACATAAGAGTAGTAACCAGAATTTCAAATACACAAATGTTAATTTCCATGCATACCAATGTTGGTCTAGCAAAGATATGGAATAATTAAACATTCAATAGACATTACAGAGAACAGACAGATTTCTGATGAGGCAAGGTCTTCTCATCGATAAAGAACATGTTAGTCATAATGTAAATATAACCTTGAAAAATAAGACACATCAATCAAATGGTTTCACGTCACCTAAAGGTCTAAGGGTACAACATCTCAGAAAACATACTCCTCCGCTTTCAACATTTACTACTCCCTACGCTACCTCAGTAACTATAGATTTTTTAAATGAAGGAGATCAGAGTTCTGAAATGACACAGCACCAACTGAAGCACGTACAATGGCAGCCTGGTGTTTTGCTCCTGTACTTGTTAGGTTTAATGTGTGCAGTCAGGGGCCAACCATGCCCTCCTGCTGAGCCCTGCTCCCCCTGGCAGGGGGTCGCGCCTGTTCTGACAGTTAGAGCTCCGACAGAGACCTCTGGTGAGGAAGGAACTGACCGTTGCTCACACACACACACACACACCCCCCCCCCCCCCCCCCCCCCCCCCCACACACACACACACACACGCACACACACGCACACGCACGTGCGCATAAACACACACACACACACACACGGAAGGAGAGCGAAATATCTGTCATCCTAAATGTTTTGACATCAGCTTGAATACCACACTGAATAGGGTGTAGGGAGAAGTTGCACCTAGATGTGAATCGTGGGTCAGTTAAAACATTTCCTCACTAATGCTTAAGGTTAGGATTGGGGGAGGTAAAGCTGATCCTAGATCTGTACCTCGGGGAAACTTCACCCCAGAGCACTAAATAGTGTTCTTTGGATGGTGTTAGGTTCTAAAATGCTGAGTTTACGACTTCAGCGTCTTCCAGGGGATATGTCTTCTTTAACGCAGAAACAAAGCTGTTTCCTTTCTTTCTGCCCCCCATTTTCTCTCAACACACACACACACACACACACACACACACACACACCACAGGTGTAATTGTCTCCACTCTACCTCTGCTACAGAGTGTTGTGCCAGAGATAAAACTATCAGACTCCAGCTTTCTGATGTGAATAACAAGGAGGTCACATTTACAGTTCCCTAGCCTCGCTCCTTCTCTGGGGAGAGATCCTAATCAACAGCTTTACTGCCCTGAGGACAGGAGACAGGCACTGGCACACTCAGCATACTAGCCTAGCTTGGTGCTTGGCGCTCTGTCCAGGAGTCAAAGTCCCCCCCCCCCCCATTTAATTTCAAGCAACGGGGCACATTCTGCTCAGCATATGCTTATCTGCTGTCTCTTGCTACTTGATTTGTTTGTTGTGTGTATGTGTGTGTGTGTGTGTGTGTGTCTCTCAGTTGACAAACAGCTTGTTTGGGAAATACGAGGGGGAGTGGGTCCATAGGTTATCGTCTGGCCCCCACTGCCGCCATTTGGGGGTTTGGCATAGTTTGGATGGGCAGGCACATCTTACTAACAAGAAACTAGAGGCTGGTAGCCATTTTGGCGTTTGGCTACATATACTGTAGGTGGGTATTGTGGGTGGCTTGTCTTATCAATGGACTAATGGCTGTCAGAGAATACACTGGGTGCCATTTTGGGGCTTTCATAGAGACCGACGAGCAATTTGGACGGTCCATCTGAGTTTACCAAACAACAACAACAAACAACTAAAAGTGTCTGTCCTCTATGACACCATTTGGAGCCATTTTGGATCTCCATAATAATACATTAACAGGGGATCCAGGTTGGGTGGACAGGCTGTAACTTACCAAGCGCCTGGAGGCTGTCAGAAACTACAAGCTTGTCTTCGCCACACTGGCCCGCCTCTCCCGTGACGGACATGTCTGTGACGTGCAGTTTGACCAGGAAGCCTTCCGGAGCTGTGATGTTCCAGGAGCAGTGAAGATTCCCGGGATACGCATCTGGGAATCCCATAGAATGGATCTCCCCTTTACGGCCAAACAGCGTTCCGACACCACCGCAGCCTGAGTCTGTAGCAGAGAACATGAAGCTTGGGTTAGTGATGAATGAACAAAGCTTAGGGCTATGGGAGACTCCCTCGAGCACGCACACACACAAAAACGACACACCCACCCTATTGTTTTGGCTGCATTCATTCTTATTTAAAGGACAACTCCACCCAAAAATATGTTTTGGGTATTTGTTTAATTAGTCTATTGTTGACATAGTCCCAAAATGTTTTGCTTGTCATCAATCAAGTTTTCAAGATATGTAACTTTCAAAATACAGAAATCATCCCCGTATGATGCATTTTGCATCATATGATGCTGCGTTTTGCTTCATATGATGGGATGGTTTCTGTACTTTGAAAGTTACATATCTTGAAAACTTGATAGCTGACAAGCAAAACGTTTTGGCACTATGTCAACAATAGACTAATGAAACAATCACCAAAAGATAGTTTGGGGGTGGAATTGTCCTTTAAGCTGCCTGTCAGCCTTTTATCATTGTGTCTATGTTAGGAGAAAGGCAGCGATAACCATTATGCCAGCATATCACACTGGTGATAATTTACCAACAAACACTGCTCATCAATCAGCTGGTTTATACTGATCTTCACAACATAGCCAACAATTTACATCTGTTCAACTGCGTCCCAAATGGCACCCTATTCACTATATACAGTAGTGCACTACTTTTGATAGGGCTCTGGTCAAAAGTGGTGCACTATATAGGGAATAGGTTGTCATTTGGGATGCACAGTTGGAGTATGGAAGTTGCTAGAGGCAAAGTTATGCCTGCTATGTATGCCTGCTGTGTGTAATGTGGACATAGTTTAGCAATTTATCTCGCTGAGGAAATCAATCCTTCTATATCATTTAAATGAATGAAAAACTAGAAAAAGAGGCGAGTTTTGACAAAAATGTTCTGGTGAGGAAGGTTTAACAACATCGATAGTGTTGCTGCTGCAAGCCACTGAATTCCAATCAATTATACCACGGAGAGAGCTCACATATTTCAACTGGAGTCAAGAGGAGGAGGAAGGAGGGCTACCTGCAGAAAGTCAATACGGCTGTAACTGTGGCATACCAAGTACTCGGTCTATATGAAAATCACAATTAGAAATACAGGCTAATTCCTAGAAGGGGCATATAACCTCTGAACGCGGCAATCTGACTGGTCCACTCATAGATATAGAACTGATATATTGTCTATGGGTACACTCATAGATATAGAACTGATATATTATCTATGGGTACACTCAGAGATATAGAACTGATATATTATCTATGGGTACACTCATAGATATAGAACTGATATATTATCTATGGGTACACTAATAGATATAGAACTGATATATTATCTAGATATATTGTCTATGGGTACACTCATAGATATAGAACTGATATATTATCTAGATATATTGTCTATGGGTACACTCATAGATATAGCACTGATATATTATCTATGGGTACACTCAGAGATATATAACTGATATATTATCTGTGGGTACACTCATAGATATAGAACTGATATATTGTATATGGGTACACTCATAGATATAGAACTGATATATTATCTATGGGTACACTCATAGATATAGAACTGATATATTGTCTATGGGTACACTCATAGATATAGAACTGATATATTATCTATGGGTACACTCATAGATATAGAACTGATATATTGTCTATGGGTACACTCATAGATATAACACTAATATATTATCTATGGGTACACTCAGAGATATAGAACTGATATATTGTCTATGGGTACACTCATAGATATAGAACTGATATATTATCTATGGGTACACTCAGAGATATAGAACTGATATATTATCTATGGGTACACTCATAGATATAGAACTGATATATTGTCAATGGGTACACTCATAGATATAGAACTGATATATTGTCTATGGGTACACTCATAGATATAGAACTGATATATTATCTATGGGTACACTCAGAGATATAGAACTGATATATTATCTATGGGTACACTCATAGATATAGAACTGATATATTATCTATGGGTACACTCATAGATATAGAACTGATATATTATCTAGATATATTGTCTATGGGTACACTCATAGATATAGAACTGATACATTATCTAGATATATTGTCTATGGGTACACTCATAGATATAGCACTGATATATTATCTATGGGTACACTCAGAGATATAGAACTGATATATTGTCTATGGGTACACTCATAGATATATAACTGATATATTATCTGTGGGTACACTCATAGATATAGAACTGATATATTGTATATGGGTACACTCATAGATATAGAACTGATATATTATCTATGGGTACACTCAGAGATATAGAACTGATATATTGTCTATGGGTACACTCATAGATATAGAACTGATATATTATCTATGGGTACACTCATAGATATAGAACTGATATATTGTCTATGGGTACACTCATAGATATAGCACTAATATATTATCTATGGGTACACTCAGAGATATAGAACTGATATATTGTCTATGGGTACACTCATAGATATAGAACTGATATATTATCTATGGGTACACTCATAGATATAGAACTGATATATTATCTATGGGTACACTCATAGATATAGAACTGATATATTATCTATGGGTACACTCATAGATATAGAACTGATATATTAATAATGGGTACACTCATAGATATAGAACTGATATATTGTCTATGGGTGCACTCATAGATATAGATCTGATATATTGTCTATGGGTACACTCTTAGATATATAACTGATATATTGTCTATGGGTACACTCATAGATATAGAACTGATATATTGTCTATGGGTACACTCATAGATATAGAACTGATATATTGTCTATGGGTACACTCATAGATATAGAATTCTATGTTATTCTATGGTTTTCCCCGTAGTGTACTCACCGGTTATAGCTAGTGTTGTGGGCATCATGGTGGTAGGTTTGACCGTGGTCGGGATGAGGCCGGTCTTGGTGAATGTGGCACTGAAACCCTTGGAGGTGAGAGTGGCATCGGTTTTGAAACGAACCACCATCGTGTTGCCACTGGAATCCAGGCGGCCTGGATTCTTACTACCACAGAATCGACCTGTGAGAAAACAACATTTCACTGTTCAGAAACCCCTGAAGAGTTCGATTAGGCCACTAATCAAACTACACAGTTAGTTATAATAACCCAAACTCCAATTTGTGGTACACTGATGTAAAACCTGGGCAGGCCTTATGCACCACTTGAATTGACCAAACAGTGACACCAATTATTATTTGATTAATTCACACAAGTATTATACAGGTCTCCGCATACATAGTAAGCTCAATAATAACTATAAATACAGCTATTTTGCATCATTTCTGTTTGTAGAGATTACATTTACATGCCAGTCTAATTTGGGAACCTCTCTCTATTTTTCCATCTTCCTACCCAAAACCTTTAATGGACATCATATCTTATTCATGCAGCCTGAAGTGAATTTGAGTGTTGCCGTGTGCATAGTTGATTTCACTCCCCACAGCCTGTTTCAACTGCCAAGTGCTCCTGTTGCATGTCGATTAAGATACAATACCTCCTAAAACTAGTTCATTAGTAAAGTTGCTCAAATTGTGAGACTTAAGAATATATTGATTGTGGGTTTGGAGGATTGAAGAGGTTGCACTCGTTGTCACAGCCTCTCTGTTCTCATCATTGAAAATCCATGAACAAAAGTAGCCTATTTTAGAAAATGAATATTTGAGTGTACCCATATTATGAGGGTAGGGTATAATTAGGGTATTTTGACATATTATGAGACTAGTGAATAAGTACATTTTGAGTGTTGGCCTACACATATTGTGCAACAGGTGTGTAGGCCTAAGTATGTCTGTACTATAAGTATCTATACTAGTCCAACTGCTGTATACCAGAGTTAGCATAACACAGAGTGATGTCTTACCCAACATGGCGGAGCCGGTTTTGTGGCCATCGTAGACATCTACGTAATCTCTACAGGCCTCAGGGACCAGGTCGAAGGAGGAGAACGTCAGTCTGATCTTCTCTCCCTCTGGTACAGTGATCCTCCACTGTGGACCACATGCACATACTATTTTATTTCACCACACATTTCATACACAAACATATCCATTTAGTTTTTACCACAAACATCCATTTTAAACACGAACAAATTCATTTAGTTTGACCACAAACATCCCTTTTATACACAAAGATATGCATTTTGTTTGACCACGAGCATTCATTTCATACACAAACACATCCCTTTAATTTGAACACAAACATCCATTATATTTCCATTACTTCATCAAGCATTCAATCAATTACAAAGATTAAATCAATGATCAAAGATCAACGATTCAATCAATGTCAAGATAAATCCATTATATAACCACATGCACCAACATGAGTCTGATATTCCTCCTAGTAGATTCTGGTGGGGGCGGGGTTTTTGGCACACAATTGAACGTATTCATATTCCAAGGCAGGGGCTTTCTAAGTAAGGCACAACCTTAAGAAAAACATTACGGATAGAAGTGACATCTCTAGAATAGACTCAGTCACTCGTCAGCAGGAAACGGGCAAGGGTGTCCTTTCTCTACATTTCATTTCTATCTACATTGCTTTATGCATAATTTCTACTCAATGTTCCCATCCATCTCTTTCTCTCTCCTTCTGCCTGGAGGGTGCCCAGGTTGCAGACGGCTGCATGCGCTGCATATTGACACGAGTCATGAATAAAAATCATCCAATATCTCCTGGGCTGTGACGGTTTGGACAGGAGCCCATCCGCCTCAACATCCAAGCCAAGGAGGAGACAGAAAGCAACATGAGCAAGCCAGATAATACACAGCCAAACAACAGGACAAAGCATGAGTCCCAATTGGCAACCTTTCCCCTACATAGTGCACTACTTTTAACCAGAGCCCTATGGGACCTGTAGTGCACTATAAAGGGCTATAGGGTGCCATTTGTGACGCAGCCCAATGATCTAATGATCCAAACCAAGCAAAAGCTGACGTCAAAGCGCTCAGCCGTGCTCCGAGCCAAACACGACGCGAGTTGCTCCCCAATCTCGATCCACTATCCAGAACATCAAGCATGGTCAACAGCCCCCTGTGTTCAGATGGTGCCTAGTGACCATGGATTTACTAAAGGGGCACCTCATTTGTAAACACCCCAAAATATAGGAGTCCGTTTCCCCACTGATTGTTATTGATGTAGCTAAGCTCCATACAGCACACGACATGACGGACCATGTTATTATTATTCACTTCCTCAGACAGAGAGAAAGGCGCTATTGATTGTAAAGTACCTCACAGAAAGACTGGGGCCATATAAACAACGTGTTGTGGATAATACACCACTTGGTAGAAAGATGCTGCCATGTGTATGGCAGATTGTGTGTGGTACCATGGATGGCATGTCCTTGTGGAAGCCGCTAGTAGTGTGAGAGAGTGTGTGTGTGTGTGTGTGTGTGTGTGTGTGTGTGTGTGTACCTGGTAGAGAGCCCCGTTCTCATAGTTCTGTGCTGGGAACCCAGGGGTCAGTAGATCACCGCGGTCACCTTGGAGAGCGCCACCAGCCCCGGCTATTTCTGGAAGCAGGGAGTGTGGAGATGGAGAGGACTTCAGCTGAACAGACACC
>NC_092156.1:67508950-67773950 GCF_045791955.1 Oncorhynchus clarkii lewisi | reverse complement strand
CTCTCTTCTCTGTATACATCAATGATGTCGCTCTTGCTGCTGGTGATTCTTTGATAAACCTCTACGCAGACGACACCATTCTGTATACTTTTGGCCCTTCGTTGGACACTGTGTTAACGAACCTCCAGATGAGCTTCAATGCCATACAACTCTCCTTCCGTGGCCTCCAACTGCCCTTAAACGCAAGTAAAACTAAATGCATGCTCTTCAACAGATCGCTGCCCGCACCTGCCCACCCGTCCAGCATCACTACTCTGGACGGTTCTAACTTAGAATATGTGGACAACTACAAATACCTAGGTGTCTGGTTAGACTGTAAACTCTCCTTTCAGACTCACATTAAACATCTCCAATCCAAAATTAAATCTAGAATCGGCTTCCTTTTTCGCAACAAAGCATCCTTCACTCATGCTGCCAAACATACCCTCGTAAAACTGACCATCCTACCGATCCTCGACTCAACAAATTGGATGCAGTCTATCACAGTGCCATCCATTTTGTCACCAAAGCCCCATATACTACCCACCACTGTGACCTGTATGCTCTCGTTGGCTGGCCCTCGCTTCATACTCGTCGCCAAACCCACTGGCTCCAGGTCATCTATGAGTCTCTGCTAGGTAAAGCCCCGCCTTATCTCAGCTCACTGGTCACCATGGCAGCACCCACCCGTAGCACACACTCCAGCAGGTATATCTCACTGGTCACCCCCAAAGCCAATTCTTCCTTTGGCTGCAACTCCTTCCAGTTCTCTGCTGCCAATGAGTGGAACGAACTGCACAAATCTCTGAAGCTGGAGACTCTTACCTCCCTCACTAGCTTTAAGCACCAGCTGTCAGAGCAGCTCACAGATCACTGCACCTGTACATAGCTTATCTGTAAGTAGCCCATCCAATCTACCTCATCCCCATACTGTATCTACTATTTATTTATCTTGCTCCTTTGTACCCCAGTATCTCAACTTGCACATTCATCCTCTGCACATCCTACCATTCCCGTGTTTAATTGCTATATTGTAATTACTTTGCCACCATGGCCTATTTACATGCTGTATATAGATTTTCCTACTGTATTATTGATTGTATGTTTGTTTATTCCATGTGTAACTCTGCTTGTTGTATGTGTCGAACTTCTTTGCTTTATCTTGGCCAGGTCGCAGTTGCAAATGAGAACTTGTTCTCAACTAGCCTACCTGGTTAAATAAAGGTTAAATAAATAAATTAAATAAACCTTCACATCCGGCTTCTTCACCTGCGGGATCGTCTTAGACCAGCCACCCGGACAGCTGATGAAACTGTGGGTTTGCACAACCGAATCATTTCTGCAATAACTGTCAGATAGCGTCTCAGGGAAGCTCATCTGAGTGTTCGTCATCCTCACCAGGGTCTTGACCTTACTGCAGTTTGGTGTCGTACCCAACTTCAGTGGGCAAATGCTTACCTTCAATGGCCACTGGCACGCTGGAGTAGTGTGCTCTAAACAGACGAATCCCGGGTTTCAACTGTACCGGGCAGATGGAAGACAACATATATAGCGTTGTGTGGATGAGCATGGTGGTGGTGGAGTTATGGTATGGGCAGGCATGAACTTCAGACAACCAACACAATTTAATTTTATCAATGGAAATTTGAATGCACAGAGATACCGTGATGAGATCCTGAGGCACATTATCATGCCATTCATCTGCCGACATTACCTCACGTTTCAGCATGATAATGCATGTCGCAAAAATCTGTACACAATTCCTGGAAGCTGAAAATGTCCCAGTTCTTTCATGACCTGCATACTCAGCAGACATGTCAACCATTGAGCATGTTTGGAATGCTCTGGATCAACATGTACGACAACATGTTCCAGTTCCCGCCAATATCCAGCAACTTCGCACAGTCATTGAAGAAGAGTGGGACAACATTCCACAGACCACAATCAACAGACTGATCAACTCAATGTGAAGGAGATGTGTCGCGCTGCATGAGGCAAATGGTGGTCACACCAGATACTGACTGGTTTTCTGATCCACACCCCAACCTTTTTTAAAGTGTAGGGCCTAATGAATGTATTTCAATTGACTGAGATCCTTATATGAACTGTAACTCAGTAAAATCGTAGAAATGGTTGAATATTGCATTTATATTTTTGTTCAGTGTATTTGTTTGAAGGAAAGAGCACAGTAAAAAGGAAAAGAGGTTACTGTATAAAAATCTTAGTGTTTTGAATGTGTTGCATTGTGGTACTTACCATGCCTGGGTCCACAGTGATGTGCCAGCTGCAGCTCATGCCGTTGTCGTAGCTACTGGGGTGATTCATGCTGGTGAACTCCCCCGACGGGCCCTTGAGTGCCTGAGGACCCCCGCATCCTGAATTGACCTCTTGTCCCACACACAAACATGCATGCACACACGCACGCGCACACACACACACACACACACACACACACACACACACACACACACACACACACACACACACACACACACACACACACACACACACACACACACACACACAATTGATTACATGAACATTCAGTTGATGTGTCAGCTGCAGGGGAACAGCTTTGGGTAATGTTGGCAGAATAATTTGTTTTGATTAGAACCCTTGTTATTGGGCTGTTATGTATAACATGGAAGAGTAACACAATGTAATTATGAAACATCCTGCTGGGACAGACTGTTTGATGATATAGTGGCACTACTTACATTAATAAGAGTATTCGAATTAAAGATTGCTTCACCAGTTCCATTAAACAAAAGCAATTGGTAATTGGTAATTAAAGCATTAACATACCCTCATACAATGGTATGGCCAATGACAACATGGTCAGCAACTACCCTATACAACCAATACAGTATAAGTTTTTTAAATATCATTTGCACACATATACACTGAGTGTATAAAATATTAAGAACACCTTGCTAATATTGAGTTGTACCCCTTCTTTTTGTCCTCAGAACAGCCTCAATTCTTCGGGGCATGGACTCTACAAGGTGTCAAAATCGTTCCACAGGGATGCTGGTCCATGTTGACTGGATGTTGGCTGGATGTCCTTTGGGTGGTGGACCATTCTTGATACACACGGGAAACTGTTGAGCGTGAAAATCCCAGCAGCGTTGCAGTTCTTGACACACTCAAACCAGTGCGCCTGGCACCTACTACCATACCCTGTTCAAAGGCACTTAAATATTTTGTCTTGCCCATTCACCCTCTGAATGGCACACACACAAAATTCATGTCTCAAATGTCACAAGGCTTAAAAATGCTTCCCTTCATCTACACTGATTGAAGTGGATTTAACAAGTGACTATGATGGATCATAGCTTAATAAGGGATCATAGCTTTCACCTGGATTCACCTGGTCAGTCTATGTCATGGAAAGAGCAGGTGTTCCTAATGTTTTGTACACACATATATCTATCCGTATGTTGACTAGTGGTGTATCTACAGTGCATTCGGAAAGTATTCAGACCCCTCAACTTTTTCCACATTTTATTATGTTACAGCCTTATTTAAAAATGTATAAAATTGTTATTTTTCGTAATCAATCTACACACAATTCCCCATAATGACAAAGCAAAAACAGGTTTTTAGATTAAAAAAACATTCACATTCACATAAGGATTCAGAAGGGCTTTGGTCAGGGAGGTGACCAAGAACCCGCTGGTCACTCTGACAGAGCTACAGAGTTCCTCTGTGGAGATGGGAGAAACTTCCTGAAGGACAACCATCTCTGCAGCACTCTGCCAAACATACTTTCATGGTGGAGTGGCCAGACGGAAGCCACTCATCAGTAAAAGGCACATGACAACCCGCTTGGAGTTTGCCAAAAGGCACCTAAAGACTCTCAGACCATTAGAAACAAGATTCTCTGGTCTGATGAAACAAAGATTTAACTCTTTGGCCTGAATGCCAAGCGTCACGTCTGGAAGAAACTGGGCACCATCCCTACAGTGAAGCATGGTGGTGGCAGCATCATGCTGTGGGGATGCTTTTAAGCGGCAGGGACTGGGAGACTAGTTAGGATTGAGGGAAGGATGAACGGAGCAAAGTACAGAGAGATAGATCCTTGATGAAAACCTGCTCCAGAGCGCTCAGGACCTCAGACTGGGGTGAAGATTCACTTCCAACAGGACAACGACCTGTATAACGACCTAAGTATACAGCCAAGACAACACAGGGGTGGTTTCAGGACATGTCTCTGAATGTCCTTGTGTGGCCCTGCCAGAGCCCGGACTTGAACCTGATCTAAAACCTGATCTAAAATGGAGAGACCTTAAAATAGCTGTGCAGCGACACTCCCCATCCAAGCTAACAGAGCTTGCAGAGAAGAATGGGAGAAACTCCCCAAATACAGGTATGCCAAGCTTGTAGCATCCTACCCAATAAGACTCAAGGCTGTAATCGCTGCCAAAAGTGCTTCAACAAAGTACTGAGGAAGGGTCTGAATACTTACGTAATTGTGATATTTTCAGTTGTATATTTTTTACAAATTTGCAAACATTTCTAAAAACCTGTTTTTGCTTTGTCATTATGGGGTATTGTGTTTAGATTGATGATAAATGTTTTTTAATACATTTTAGAATAAGGCTGTAAGGTAACAAAATGTGGAAAAAGGTCAAGGGGTCTGAATACTTTTCCCAAATGCTCTGTATAATGTAGACAGAAGCTAGATAGTTTTTGGCCTTTCAATATGACCATCACTTCAAAGCACAGACATTATTCCTGGGCAAGGTTTATTGAATAAGGGATTTAAAGGACGAATAAAAGGAGAAAGGATATAAAACGGAGAGAGTGAAAGAGAGAGAGAGAGAGAGAGAGAGAGAGAGAGAGAGAGTGAGAGTATTTGCGTTATACTAGACCAGTGTACTGTGTGAGTGCTGTCTCTGGAGTCAGCCGTGTCTCCTAAGACAGTCTCACTCATAGAAATGGATGACAGCCATTATTCTTAGGTACGATATGACTGATTTGGCTAACCGAGCCAAGGTAGCGTGGGACAGTGTTAATAACATCATAGATTTTTATGTGATTTAAATGCCTTTTTAGGGGGTGGGGGAGGCTGTATTTTTTGGGAACCAGCACAGAACTGTAAAAAGACACCAAGATATATTGCAGATAGGTGGACTATATTATATGGTAAATAGATCATCATTGACACCTTGTCAGAAGCAAAAACAACACGCATGTTATATCACATTTTAACTCAGATGATTTGATGGGCTGTTTTCTATCTATAGATGAAATAGAATGACCCATGAAAAATAATGCAGACGTGACAAATTGAGGACGCATTTGTCATACTTTCTATGGTGACAGAGTGACACTATTTAAAAATACGTCCAGCAATCCATAACAGTGCTTGGAACCGCGTCAGTGCATCAGTATCCAGTGGTGTGACCAATGAGATGCCAATGTCCAAGGGGACCAATTAGACTTTCAGATATCCCTAAAGGTTCGCAGGAGGTTTGTCTATAGACGTTCCCTCAACGTTAGAGGGAACCTTTGCCTTTTGTTGTCGTTCTGTTCCTCCACAGCTGGGTCTCAGCTCGGAATGTCTGTCTGCCACACTGTGAGGCCAGTGGCAGGGGACGTCACTGTGACTCACATCACAAAGGTACCACAAAGACACAGAACCCCCTTAGAAAATAACTCTCTGTCTCGCCCTGTACCCAGAATGGAGGCACATTCAATGCCAGAAGTATTCAATGCCATTAATACTGTAGCAATGAATGCTGTTGGTTTGTTATTGCGGTATACAATGACTCAGATCATTCTTCTATACTTATAATTTATTGCTGATATGAAAGTGTGGCTTAATTTAATCCTAAATAATAAAACATCTGTCAGAGACAGAGATACATTAAGAGCACAATGTACAGTGATGGAAATTTAAATCAAAATAGACAACAAAACATCACTTTTCATCTTCTTGTCAGCAAACTCACCACTAACCGACAGCCATTACCCACCCACTCCACAGACGCTTAGCTAAGCCTGCTATTATGGTAAATGTATAATGGTCCATAAATCACACGGGTCCATAAATCACTGTTTCATAGTCCTGCTGAGAGGCATTGAACTTTCTGGTGTGAGTAGAGCTATAAACCTTCATTTGATTGAAGTGTTTCAAGTTTTGTACTCACACACCTCCTTGACAGTGATGAAGTTTAGAGGGATAGTACAACTCCTATGTGTTTACAGTATATACAGTAGTACTAATCATCTGGCCTACATGAATGTGTTTAAAGTATATAGCGGCTCACCACCAGGTAGCCTAGCAGTTAAGAGAATTGGGTCAGTAAACGAAAGGTTGCTGGTTCCAATCCCTGAGCCGAAAAAGTGGAAAAATCTTGTGTAAGACAGTTAACCTCCAACAACAACTTCTCCCCGGGCACCGATGACGTGCATATCGATTAAGGCAGCCCCCCGCTCCTCTCGGATTCAGAAGGGTTGGGTTAAATGCATTTAGTTGTGCAACTAACTAGGTATCCCCCTTTCCCTTCCCTCCATTTAAACATACAGGTAGTACACTACTCACCTTCATCAGTGGGGACGCTGTTCTTGTCGGTGAAGTAGATGACCACCAGTCCGATGCAGGCGCCAGTCAGAGCCACAAACAGTAGTATCAGGCTCTTCTCCAGGGTACTCAGACCCCTGGACGTGGGCCTCTTCTTGAGGTCTTCCTCCATGCTCTCTGTTCACAGTAGTGGAGATGTGCAGGTGTGGAGCAAATGTGCTTTGCCTCTGGTGCACCAGCGTCTCACGGTCTGGTTCGACCTTTGCTAGACTGGCTGTACCTTGGACTCTCCTGAACCTGGACAAGGGACACGGAGCGTGTCTGTGCGGAGACTTTTTGACTGTTTAGGATTTTTGGACATGTTGTAAAACGTGTTTCTGTGTGCATAGGGTAAATTAGTTGATGTCATTTTGAGTCTCAATTAAAACCATTATGATACTGTACATAGCTTCAGTAGGGGCAATGTACATGTTTTACCTCTCACCTATAACTTAGCCTGTTGTAGGCTACTACAGAACCGTTATACGCACTGTTGTACAGTATAGCCTATAGCAGGGGTGTTCAACTCTGACCCTATGAGGTACAGAGCCTGCTGCTTTTCTGTTCTATCTGATCATTAATTGTACCCACCTGGTGTCTCAGGTCTAAATCAGTCCCTGATTAGAGCACAACATTGAAAAAAAACACAGTGGAACTGGCTTCGAGTTCCAGAGTTGAGTTTGGGGGGACAATGGTATATGACCTGTGTTTATGCGAGGCTTGTTTATATTATTAACTTTGTCCCTACACTCGACCCCGAATCTCATTTCAAAACATTTACTGTCTCAACCTCAGCTTTTATAAGAGGAGCGGGGCCCGTCACACAGTGCACTGCAATTATCGTCAAGCTTACTAATTGATTAATGTAGTACAGAGCACTTCTGGGCTATGGTTAAACTGTTTAATGTGGCTGAAGTGCCAAAGCACCTAGAATTAGCGCTGGATTTGATTAAAGTAAAAGGCATGATGGGGACTAGGCTCACGGGAAGCTACTGTGTAGTCATCTATGTCCCATAGGAGTCCCACAGACGCTACCTGGCAATCAATTACAATTTGTTAAGCTAATGGATAATGTGCTAGAAACAGGCTTGTAAATCCTGCCTGTTGTAATCAGGGGTCCCTTCCCAGGATGCATCTAAAATAGCACTTTATTCCCCAAATTGACTAGTGCTCTATGTGCCCTGGTCAAAAGTTGGGCACTTTGTAGGGAATTATGGGCCGTGGTCAAAAGTTGAGCACTATGTACGGAATAGGATGCAATTTCAGACACTTCGTTGCAAATTTCTAATGGCTCTCTGTACAGACAGACTGGCTCATGCTGGCTTGCTGTAATGCTGCCAGTGTGTTTGTAGCAGGGGAGAACGACTGCCCCCTCGGATTGATGCCATGGAAGTTCGAGGCCAACCGAGGTACTAAAGGCTTTGTTAGCAGAAAAACAGGATCCCCCATTATAGTGAATGGAAAAATGACAATCTTCATGGTCAATCTTTGAGTAAATAAAACAATTTAGAAGACAATCATGGTACCAACAATTGCTTCTAACACACCAGATGTATGTCCTTGAACCGATTATTTTAAAATCGCACACAGAAGAAGTTATAAGGATAATTAAGTTGCTAATGGCAGCCTGCAGTACTCCGGTCGGCCTTCAGCTTCAGTTACTCAATGAGAGGGAGCAGCACTTCCTGGAATAGCTCAAACTGCGCATGTTATGTCTCCATCAGACACCATTTAAACAGACTTCACTTGGCTTCAATGCGCTATTGAGTCTTCACATAGGAATGAATGGTGTCACGTGATCAGTGGCTTTGTCCATTCATATATACAGTCATTGGTTTGTAGAGAGGAGTTTCAAAGCGCTGAGATAAGCACTTCACTATGTACAGACTGATAATAGCACAAGCCAGAGAGATATTAGAGCAAGCAGAAGAGGGCCATTTACAACCAGTCATAAACACTAACAGAGATCAGCACAGATCAGAATGATTGTCAAGAAAATTGCGAAAATGGTCTCTGTGGAGAGATTAATTTCACCACACAAGCCATATTGTTAAATATTTATACAGCACAGAACAGTACAATGTATTATCAGATAATGTTTTATTATCTAGGTGAAGTGTGAGTTACACTGTAGCGGTTATCTATCTGGCTCCCCAAGGTCTACTTTAGAGGGTTAGACGTTGTGAACCTGTGGTGCGGTGGTTCGTGTTACCATAGAAACCCTGGGCCTAGGATATGGAAAGTAGCACACTCACATACAACAGCACTGGGTTTGAAATGGCACCCTGTCCTTTATATGATACACTACTTTTGACCAGGGCCCTACTATGACTGTAACTTGGGACTCAACCTGTGTTACAGTACTATGCGGCACAGGAGTTTGGTGGCAACTTAATTGTTGAGGACGGGCACGTGGTAATGCCTGGAGCGGAATAGGTGGAAAGGTATCAACAACATCAAACACATGGTTTCCATGGGTTTGACGCATTTCCATTGGCTCCGTTCCAGCCATTATTATGAGCCGTCCTCCCCTCAGCAGCCTCCTCTGCTGTACAGGTGTGAGTTGCTGTTTTTTACTGTGTGTCAAAGTGAGGCCATCTTGTTTGAATTGAATTACCAAGAAGGATGACAAAGGCTGAAGGATGATGAAGTATGAAGAAGGATGAAGGCTGAATCACTATTTCTCAACACGTGATTGTGTGAGAATCACCCCTCAGCCACGGGCAACGTCCGGCGAGACAGAACGCTCCTCCTCCTCTGACCGACAGGTTTTTAATTGGACTTTTAATCAGAGTCGACTGCAGGAGAGTTGAGGAATCTTTATATCATCTGAGGGGGCGATAATGATAAGGGACAGTTTGGCAACTGCAATATTCACGCTCGCCATTCGTCATTACAAATTAGGCCGCTCAATAACGACCTACGTCTTCATTCACACGCTCCTAATTGCGGATTGGAGATTAAAAATAACTTTAGGAGAGATTTGCATACAATGTGGAAGCGATACCAGAGGTTTCTTCACAATAACTTTGGAGTCAGGGTTAATGAGTTTCATAGAGGAAGTGTTTAAATTTTGCTTAATCTCCATGGAGATTGAATGGTTGGAATTACCTCATCATATAAAGGCCTCTTGGATTCAGCCACAGTCTGATTAGACAGAGACACATTCACTATGGTAACCAGTCACTTTAAATACCTAATCTATCTCTAGGAGATAAGCACCTAGGCCTATACATTCCCTCCAATTCTTCCCTTTGGGAAAGACAGGAACAAGTGGTGATATACTGTACTCCCACTGGGCACACACTGGTTGAATCAACCGTGTCATTTCAATTAAATTACGTTGAACCAACGTGGAATAGACGTTGAATTGACGTCTGGGCTGAAACAGAAACTTATTATCTCTCCTTGGCAACACATGTAGGAGCATATCATTATTTAAGAGAACTAAATTAAATGATTTAAGATATTATACAGTCGATAATGATTTTATATAATGTCTTGCATTTTTTGTTGGTTGTGGGTCAATTCTAGTAGGTGGTTGAGATATTTTCTCAGTTGCTTTACATTTCAACTCAAGGGGGAGAAACCCCTTCACTTGGGGCTCCCGAGTGGCGCAGCTGTCTAAGGAACTGCATCTCAGTGCTAGAGGCGTCACTACAGACCCTGGTTCGATTCCAGGCTGTATCACAAAAGGCTGTGATTGGGAGTCCCATAGGGCGGTGCACAATTGGCCCAGCGTTGTCCGGGTTAGGGTTTGGTCAGGGTAGGCCGTCATTGTAAATAAGAATTTGTTCACAAATAAAATAAATACAACTGGACACCTGCCATGGAGGATGCTTCCAAACTAAGATATCTGTGAAGTGACATTAACAACTCTCAATGCAACTCTACCCTCCAAACTTGCTCACAACTAACTGCACACCACTCACCACAATGACATCCGTTCACAACAATACTAGTAAAAGTCCTACAACTACAGGTCAGTATATCAACCCTGCTGCTGCTGCAGGTCTTCAATACATCAGCTGCAAAACATTTTAGTGCATCAAGAATGGATTGGATTTATATAGCAGTTTTCCCAGTCGCTCAAATCGCTTTATTAGATGTGGTGTGTCAATGTGGGGGATATTTTTCTCAACCATGAGTGTCTCTGGGAGGGGGAGGGAGAGGGAGAAAAAGGGAGAGAGATAGAGTGTTGCTGCAGTGTGTGTGTGTGTGTGTGTGTGTGTGTGTGTGTGTGTGGAACCTCTGTCCACTGGGGGACCAATGATTTATAGAAACATCTGTCAGCCGTTATAAAGCAGTCTCTAGTGAAGACAGCCAAGGTGACCTTAGTGTGTGTGTGTGTGTGTGTGTGTGTGTGTGTGTACCTGTGCTTGACTTTCAGCATGTGAAAGGTTACGTACGTGTGTTTGTGTGTGGAACGGCGGGGTGGTTAATAACAAGCCACTATAAAATGCTCAGGTCTGCAGTGTGTAGTGTTACACAGTGATGGAGTATGCTGGAGCTCAGTGTGTGTAGTGTTACACAGTGATGGAGTATGCTGGAGCTCAGTGTGTGTAGTGTTACACAGTGATGGAGTATGCTGGAGCTCAGTGTGTGTAGTGTTACACAGTGATGGAGTATGCTGGAGCTCAGTGTGTGTAGTGTTACACAGTGATGGAGTATGCTGGAGCTCAGTGTGTGTAGTGTTACACAGTGATGGAGTATGCTGGAGCTCAGTGTGTGTAGTGTTACACAGTGATGGAGTATGCTGGAGCTCAGTGTGTGTAGTGTTACACAGTGATGGAGTATGCTGGAGCTCAGTGTGTGTAGTGTTACACAGTGATGGAGTATGCTGGAGCTCAGTGTGTGTAGTGTTACACAGTGATGGAGTATGCTGGAGCTCAGTGTGTGTAGTGTTACACAGTGATGGAGTATACTGGAGCTCAGTGTGTGTAGTGTTACACAGTGATGGAGTATGCTGGAGCTCAGTGTGTGTAGTGTTACACAGTGATGGAGTATGCTGGAGTGGAGGAGGGAGAGGAAGATAGAAACAAGTATGTGTTCCCCTATGAACAAGAGCACATAGGGGAACACACACACACACGCATAAACGCATGCACACACACACACACACACACACACACACACAGAAGCGCACACGCACACACACACACACCTCAATCCTTCCAAACATCTTTTCCCACAATGCTTCTCAACAATGCGAAGTAATGTAGGCCATATAGTCCACAGGGGCCTGAGCAGCAGACGACATCGGAGGAAGTTCCTTACTGTAGCGCTGCCGGTGATTCAAGACAACAGTGAGTAAACAAAACAACTGGAGCAGTACTGGGGAGGCGCTATAAGAGCTGTTCTGGGGTCAGGGAGAGAAACAAAAGGACTGAAGCAGTACTGGGAAGGCACTATAAGAGCTGTTCAGAGGTCAGGGATAAAGAGACGCATCAGGGGAGAGGCAGGGGCTTTAGCCGCCCTGCTGTTGCTGACTGATATGGCGCTTTTATGATAGAGAGAAAGTGAGAGAGAGATAAAAAGAGGGGGAGAAAAAGAAAGAGAGAGAAAGAGGGAGAGAAAGAGAGTGAGAGATATAGTGCTTTTATATGACATCATCATAGAGGGAGAACATAAAGCTTGACATGATTCATTACATCACCCAGTGCTCCAGAATCAACCCCAGTGGTTCATCTATGGAGAATAGCTAAGCATCGCTAAGATCACCAGACCCTTACTCATAATCACATACGTACCAATCTCAAAATACAATCAGTAAACAGCAATTAACACAGAAACTGATCCCCATGATAAGATGGAGTCTGAGTGTGTCTGATGTGCGTCTAAAGATCCGACAGGGAATTATTTATGATTTGTATTGGTAATTGTAATGGCTTGTGCTCAAGCTGCGTCTAGGCTACACGAGTCCTCTACGGATTTTCTGTGTAGCTGAGATGAGTCTGTGTGTGTGTGTGTGTGTGTGTGTGTGTGTGTGTGTGTGTGTGTGTGTGTGTGTGTGTGTGTGTGTGTGTGTGTGTGTGTGTGTGTGTGGCTAACTGGGTCATAGCAGGAGGTTTAACACAGTTTAACTATTTTTCTGAAGTGGACATTTTATCTGGAGGGCTAGAGGGAGTCTTGATATAGACTCTAACTAACACGCAGTCGAAGCACCACGCCGAAACCTGATATTCAGTGAAGCTCAAAGAACGGTTATGTAGTGGTGACTGTAGAGGAATTTCCATAGAGAGGGGAAAAATGCCCCGTGAGAATATAACAGAATCGTATGAGACGACACAACAGTGACATTCAGAGAAATTCACTCACCAAGATAGAATGTAGACTCCACTAATCTTTTCCAACGCTAGAGCATAATTTGATTTCTTAAAGCGCACTGACACATTAATGTTAGATGATGATAGACTGGCCAACTGTTGATGAACACGGGCTCTCAGTTTAATTAAGTTTCTGGGCCCCGCACAATTTATTTTCATCTAAATCAATGATCATCTGCAAGTCAAATAGCCTATATCTATTTTTGAGGCAGGGATTTCATTTTCCAAACCCTATGATTTATAACTCTAAAATAAAACTCAGTTTCAATTCCACTCCCTAGATTTCTTATCCTGCCAGAGAGGAGAACAGCAGCACTCATTGTACAACATTACAAAACAGCCTTTCCATTTCAAACAGGTGCATTCAAAACAGCCCCACCCCCAACCGTCTGAGGGGGAGTTCTACCTGGAACCAAAAGACTGCGGTCATGACCAGATTGGATTCTGGGTAGTGATATTAGACAGGACATACAGTGCAGAGTGTGATTTTAATATTGAATAATACAGGCTGCAAGTTACTATGGCAGAGTGAGAGGTATTTTTTCTCACATTTTTGAGATCCCCTACTTCCCATGTCTGTTTCTCTCTGTCTCACTCTCTCTCATCTCTCTATCTTACAGTCTTTTCATCACAATGAATCTCCTCTTGTGTTTAACATCCACCGCCTATGGCCACTTTCAAATGGGAACCAGTCGCAGGGACACGGGGGGTGAAGGGGACATTAAATATTGAAACACCAGCTAATTAAGGCCGGGGTGAGGGAGTCAGCATTAAGGCTGGTGGTCGTGATCTATGGACAGAGAGAGAGAGCGCGAAGAGACAGAGAGAGAGAGAGATGGGGGAACATTGAAGGAAGATGGGAGGGAAAGGATCAGGGGATGCTTGTAGCTCTACACATGTAGAAAAGGTGTCAGTACAAATCCAATACATCTCTCAAAGGTAGCGGCACAACAAAATAGATTGGTGATGCACTTCACTGTGGCAGCCCCTTTAATCAGCAACTGAGATGACTGTCTGGTTGTGAGTGTGTGGGGGGTGTGATTCTCATCTTAACACCTTGAATACCAGGGGGATGGACTTTTGTGTGTGTGTGTGTGTGTGTGTTCTTTTGACAGGGAACAGAATAGCCCAGGACACCTAACCTAACAGCCCACTGTGACGAGTGCAGTGATGAGTGGTGACACACACACACCCAGACACACAGGAAGTGACAGCACAGTCCTGTGAAATCAGTGTATCACACTGAGACAGAGGGTGTATTCAAACAGACAGTTAGTTGTAATTCCCAAACAAAGTAGATTGGCTGTGAATATTCCCCATTCCACAGTAGGATGTGATGGTAAGCCTATATCAACACGTTGAGACTACGTTTTCAATGTTTTATAATTTAATAACTTCATTACTCTTAATAACAATGTGGAGGAAACAAGGTTTATGTCATATTTTTAAGCGGATATTTTCTCCTAAGGAAAAAAAGTATGTTTAAGGTGATTCTAAAAGAGACTAGATAAATTGAAAGTTTTAATTAACTTTATGTAAGCAGACTCATAGTTTAATTTACTCTGCTTAACCCATACATTTCACATCACTGGATTTGGAATGTAGACCTACCTACCTCTTACAATGATTGGCTTTGGAATGTAGACCTACCTACCTCTTACAATGACTGGCTTTGGAATGTAGACCTACCTACCTCTTACAATGACTGGCTTTGGAATGTAGACCTACCTACCTCTTACAATGACTGGCTTTGGAATGTAGACCTACCTACCTCTTACAATGACTGGCTTTGGAATATAGACCTACCTACCTCTCACAATGACTGGCTTTGGAGTATAGGTGCATCATAAAAAAACAAATGGTGACTTACATTTTGAACATCTGTCTTATGTACTTATGTACTTATGTACTTATGTACTATGTACTTATGTACTCTCGGAGGACCTGAGCCCTAGGACCATGCCCCAGGACTACCTGGCCTGATCTTGCCTTGCTGTCCCCAGTCCACCTGGCCGTGCTGCTGCTCCAGTTTCAACTGTTCTGCCTGCGGCCATGGAACCCTGACCTGTTCACCGGACGTGCTACCTGTCCCAGACCTGCTGTTTTCAACTCTCTAGAGACAGCAGGAGTGGTAGAGATACTCTTAATGATCGGCTATGAAAAGCCAACTGACATATACTCCTGAGGTGCTGACCTGTTGCACCCTCGACAACCACTGTGATTATTATTATTTGACCCTGCTGGTTATCTATGAACATTTGAACATCTTGGCCATGTTCTGTTATAATCTCCACCCGGTACAGCCAGAAGAGGACTGGCCACCCCTCATAGCCTGGTTCCTCTCTAGGTTTCTTCCTAGGTTCTGGCCTTTCTAGGGAGTTTTTCCTAGCCACCGTGCTTCTACACCTGCATTGCTTGCTGTTTGGGGTTTTAGGCTGGGTTTCTGTACAGCACTTTGAGATATCAGCTGATGTAAGAAGGAATTTATAAATACATTTGATTTGATTTGATTGGATACTAATGGATTTACACATAAAAACGTGCATTTTGAAAAAAAATCTTACTACTAATTTGTGTTCTCTAATAGAAGCCCACAGTCATTCCCAGATTTAGTCATTTTTACTTTCACTGTGCCTAATCCAATCAAAGATGTAAAACCCAGAATTAAACTAACCCAGCAAGTGAACGATTCTACATTTAAATTATTTTGAAAATAAACTGTTTTTAAGTCTTTGAAGCGACTATATTTCTCCTTCTCCGCAAATATTCAACCATCTAATTTCAAAAGTATTTTAATTTTAATTTAAGCAAATTTTAATGAGAGATTGTAGCGAGAGGAAAAGGGCTTGAATAGTGTGGAGTACTGCATACACACACTAATGTGTGCTTTGGGTCAATTTCACCACTGTCTCAAAGACATTATTTTGGGAAAGGGCTGTATAAAGCCCATCGACAACTAATCCACAAGGAGTACACACCTCCACTTCTCCACTACTACCTGCTGATACATCCTGAACAACGTCCCCTGTGGTTTCAAACAGCCTTCTACAGCAGTTTTCAGATGCACTTACTGAAACAAAACACTGTACCTGATGATACAGTGTGTACAAACTAAGCATATACAGCATCAGTATATTTATGTTTTGAATCAGAGCAAGTCAAAAAGCTGACATTTCATGTAGTATACGAACAGAGTCTAACCAATAGTTTAAAAAGAAGAGTATTAGGATCCGATAAAGGACATGACAAGCTGGGTGTTTCATGAGGAGGGTTCACAGACCAATTGGAAGAGGAATTTAAAAATAGAGACCTCAGAGCTCCTCGGATTAGCAATGTCTCTACTACTAGACATTACTCACGCTCTCAATCGTTTCCGGTCCCCATAGATCAGCTATCAGCTGCAATATTGCTTCAAACAGACCCTTTACCCATCCTCAAGCAATATCTGATAACACATTGTAACTGAGGAACTCACACTGTGGGGATGCATGCTGCTAACGCTCTCTTGAAACACCTGTCAATGAATCCAGACAAAAACTGCTCGGCTGTAGATCAGTTTTCGACCTTGAGTTTTTAAAAAAATCCAAAACGGAGAGAACAGAGACTAAATATAGAGCACCTAAATGCACACAGGCCCAGTGTTATATTGTATATAAGACATACGGAAATGAGCACAGCAGAGGTTTTATTCTTCCTCTTTATCAAGACAAAATAAGTAGTTACCCATTCAAAATAAAATCTGCAACAAAAAACAAACAAAATAAATAATATTATATTCATCTTATAAATAGAGGTTGTTCAATACACCCGGAACGTTATCATACTGTATATTTACCAAAATGCACCCACTACACTGAGAAGTAGTGATATTTAGTTGCACATCTGTAAAAGGTATGATACTGACAGTAACATGTATGTACGCCCAAAGATCAGAGGCATGTACTGTATACACCAGGACTTCATAGTGGTAAAATGAGTTATGACTGCCATAAGTACTAACACACATGCGTTTCACTAAGATATTATTATTGCCATTTTTCATTAAATACTGTTAGAATCTCTCTCATCTAAAAAATAAGTTGTCCATTACAAGAACCTATTTTAGCTTTTTGTTTTGCCCTCTTCTGTTGATAATCATCAACCCTATCTAAGGTAACATTCTATACCACAACATCTGACCAGTAGGGTTAGGGAGAGATCCCAATATCCACACATGGCTTGGCATCGGAGGAACCATAACAAGGGGTGAACCAGCCTGCTTTATAGGGGACTCAGCTGATGGTGTGGGCTGCATACAGCCCGCTGCTTCTCCTTCTCACTCCAGCACGGCGGTAGGGGGAGGGTGCGCGCAGCACTTGGGCCGTCTGACATTTTTCAGCATGGACCTGAAAACGTTCTGCTGCCTCCTCTTGTTTTTCCTGCTGTTGGCGTCGTCCACGGCAACGGTGGCGGGCGAGTCGGGCACCACCGGCGGCACTGAGATGGACTTCCTGAGTGATGACTGGGTCACGACCTTCTTCTCTTGTTCTTTGATCTTACACTGCAGGTGGCTCTGGATGGCAAAGCCAAGGGACTCGGGGTCAACGGATGCTCCGTACACCTCCCAGGTCATCCCCTGCTCGTCCCACAGCACATCGTGCACGCTCTTCTCTCCTTTCTGTTTCCCCTCCTCGTCTTCGTCCTCCTTTTCCTTCCTCTCCGGCTCCAGCTGCTCCTGCTTCTTCTTGCCCAACAAAGCCTTAACGCCCCCAACCCCCTTAACAATGCTCTGCTTCGCTGCTTTCACTGCCGTCTTGGGTTTAGTGTCCTCTGTTTTTTTGGAGGTTGTCGTTGAGGCCTGGCTGGGCTTGGTAACGGAAGGAGTTGACTGCGAAGGAGGAGGAGCAACCTTATTGTCGGAGGATTTGGTCTTGCTTGCGGCAGTTGGCGACAAGGGGGATGGAGCTTTAGCAGAGGGAGGCTTGGCAGGCTGCGTTGGCACGGTCTGCCCTTCATTAGACACCTTTGGTTTCTCTGCTGCATTGGGCTTGGATTGGGAGTCTGCCACTGCCTTCTCGCCTCGATGCTGGTGATGATTCGCTTTAGCTACCGGCTCGTTTTGGCCGCCGCACGACTCGATGTTGATCTGGTAGACGGGCTGCAGAGGCGGGAGTGCTCCTCTCTGCTGGATGTTGCATAGCACTGCTGCCCCCCCGACTGCCAGATCTTTAGGCTTGGCCCCCAGCCTGGCGACCTCTGCATGGAGGGCCGCCACCGCCTCCTCTGCATGGAGCACCACCCCGGCACTCTGACTGGAGCATAACCCCGCCTCCAGGGTCAATCGCTCTGACCCGGACCTGAGACCTGCGGTGTAGTTAGGTGGCGGGGGGCAGGATGGACTGCTGCCCATGTGAATCTGGTGGAGGGGCACCTGGTAGACCACAGACAGGCTCTCAGCTGCTGCTTCCTCCCTCAGGGCAGCACCTCTGTCAGTGGACCTGTAGGGCGGGGGCAGAGGAAACAGGCTGGGGCTGGTGGAGACCGCCCGGCTGCACACGTTAGCCACTGCCTGGACCTCCACATCTTGGCCCTGCTTGCTATGGGTGGGGGTGGCGGTGGGGGTGGCGATGGGGGTGCGGGTCATGGTGGAGGCCTCCCGGTATAGTTTGCAGTGGGCTTTCTGTTGCATCTCCTCCGAGACCGAGGCAGTCTGGACGGCTTCGTCTGTCACCTGTGCTGCATGGTGGGCAGGCTGCTGGTTCTGGCCCTGTTGGGCCTCAGGCTGTTGGTTCTGGCCCTGTTGGGCCTCAGGCTGTTGGTTCTGGCTCTGTTGGGCCTCAGGCTGTTGGTTCTGGTTCTGTTGGGCCTCAGGCTGTTGGTTCTGGCTCTGTTGGGCCTCAGGCTGTTGGTTCTGTTGGGCCTCGTTGGGTGACGAGGGAGACTCCTTCTGTGATGAAGACTCTGACGATGCCGCCTGCAGGTGTTTATCTAAGCAGATCTCTGTCTTTGCTACTGGAGTAGGTTTTAAATCCTTCTTCTCAGGAGGTGCCGGACTTGAGGCCTTATTCCTAAGCCCTACGTTCTCCTTGCTGTCTGATGATGGAGGCGTGATGGTGATGGCAGCATTAACAGGAGCTACTGCAGTCTCCTTGGTCTGTTCCGGCTGTGATGTAGCTGCCGTTTTATTGTATTCCGTTTGGGAAGGAGGGTTCTGAGAGTTTGTCTTGGGCGTATTTTCTTTAGAGGCCTGTAGAGGACGTTCTGATGGAGTAGGGTTGGTGGCGGTGGCGGGGCTAGGTAAAGGTGAGAGACTCTGTGTTGTAGTACTATTATCAGCCTCTTTTAATTTGTAAGGAGGCGGAGCAACCTTGTTTGTAGTCACTGCAGCTCCCTCTGCCTTACCTTGTTTGGGAGTCGTCAGAGACGTCAGCACTCCAAAGGCCGAGGTATGCTTTGGATCACAGGTCTGAGGGGGATGTTGATTTGGTGTGGTTGCGTTTTTGTTGTCCCCTTCTAGTAGTGACTCCTCTTTAGCTACTGCAGAAACTCTGGCTGTAGCACTCTGTACTGCTGTGGGCTCTGGCGATGGCTTGGCTGCACACCCCTCCCCCGCCCCTGCTCCACCAGGCTCTTTCTCTCTGCAGTAATTTGTATGCACGTCAACCTTTGATGATGTAATGGCGGACGACAGGCTGGCCTTACAGATATGCTTCTCCTTCTCCTCGGCGGCAGCTGTGGGGGTTAACGCTGTCAAATTGGCGTTGCCGTCCCTACTGCCCTCTGCCGTCGCCTCGGTTACACTCACACCTCCTCGGCATGTCAATACCATTTGCTGCTCTACTCCAATCACATGCTCCGATGGCGATTTCCCTCCGTCGCCATTGGTCGAGAAAGGTGTGTTGGTGTTGGACCCCACCCCGCCGCCAACCGGTTGTCCATGGCCAGTTGATTGGATCCTGGAGGTTGTGTTGGGGGTTGTCAGACACAGGTTATCCTGTGTGTGTTCTGTAGGGACAGGGGTAGTGGTAGTGGTGGGGGCAGGGCAACCCTGAGTGAGGTTCAGGTTAGGTTCTTTAGCCCAGTTGGCGTTAGACTCCTGGTTTCCCAGAGCTTCCACTCCAGCCAGCTGAGGGACCATTTGGACTGCCACTGTCCTTTTTGGGTTGGTTCCCATCCTGTATTAAGACAGTCCTCTGAGCCACTTCTACTGTAGGGATCCAAAGTCGAACCAGGTGTCCACAATCCTGTCCCTGTCTATTTGTGTAATTCCCTATAAAGTAGGAAAAATAGAATAGTTTTAGATTCAGAGAAGAAGTATGAACAACACATTAGATCCTTCCATGTAGATAACGATACTATACTATCTTGGTAATGTCTTTCTCACTCTTGCATTTTACATCCTGACCTCAAAGGTGATATCGAAACACCAAAAAAGACATGAGACATTATTAAAAAAAATTTTAAAACAGAGATATTTTAACTTGAAATTAGAAACCTAACACGATGACCGATGAGGAACAGTTGTACCGCAGTGTAGTGCACTCCAAAAAACATTTATGGATATTTTTCAAACTAGACTTTCATCCTCGAGACCAGACATCTGATGGAGAAGTGACCAATGAGGCAATATATTAAAACAATGGGAGTTGGCACCTTCGCTTATTTCTGACTCCTAGTATCCATCACAATAAAGACTGTGTGCCAACTACCGCATCAGAACTGAATGTATTAACTGAATCTGTAAACAAAGCAACAGATGATAGCAATAATTCCAAATTAAAAAAGAATAAGCCCAAGACAATGATGCTTCAAAACTGACCTAAACTGTTTTGCTGCTCAGAGATGGTTGGCCTTTCCTCTTTTCATTCCAGTAAGTACATTTCATTTTAATGTGTCTCTGATGACTGCAAACTGATTTGAAATTATGGACCACGAGCACTCTGAGTCCCTTTGGAGCAGAGAAGATAAAGCAATGCCAAAACTAAGATTAACTATGGCACAAAATATTTTTTCTCAAAAACTGATGGAATTTGAAAGACTACAGCAATCACAAACACTTACCACACACTTCAACAAGCTTGAGTGAATTAAATAATTCCTCTTAACCCAGGAGGAAATCTATTGAATTATCCTTAAGTGGTGACAGAGGCATTGACTTTGCAATCGCAACAAGTGAAAGCAATAGTGTAGCCTTAGTTCCATGTTTGACTTTATCAGTAGAAAAAATATATATCCCAATGCCCCAGGGCAGTGATTGGGACCTGTGTAGGGTGCCGTCTTTCGGACGGTACGTTAAATGGGTGTCCTGACTCTCTGTAGTCACTAAAGATCCCATGGCACTTATCGTAAGAGTAGGGGTGTTAACCCTGGTGTCCTGGCTAAATTCCCAATCTGGCCCTCATACCTTCATGGCCACCTAATCATCCCGTGTACAATGGTCTCATTCATCCCCCCTCCCCTGTAACTATTCCCCAGGTCGTTGCTGTAAATGAGAACTGACCTGGTAAAATAAGGGTTAAATAAAGAGCTATCAGACACTGCAGCCTACAGATGTAGGATCATAATTTGAGGCAGTTTCCTACAGTAGGAATATAATCCTGCAGCAACAGGAAATGTGAATTATTATGTGGACTATAATACATGAACAGTTTTGTAGGAGTTGATAAATTTTCTCAGCAACAAAAGAGTGATCAAATTATGATCCTATGACATAAGTCCTTTTAAAAAGGTCTGAAATTAGCCATCTGCTGGCCTCAAACACAGACCTCTGTGTGTTTTGTTGGTCTCATCTGTTGCAACATCTCCCCTGAAGCTACAGCAACAGACCTGTTTATTGTGTATTGTGGACATAGATAAGACATTGAACCATTTTGGGGAGATTTCAAATGCACTTCAATTAGCCCATTGGATTTTTCCAATAGGCTTCATTCGTCATAGAGTCTGTTCATTTTCGACTCTGTGATCTTATTTTCCTCGTCATCATTCAACAGGGTATGGCAATTAAAAAGCAGGCCTATTGTCATTAATAACAAAGCAAATGTCTCGACGAGTTATCCTTATCCTTCTAAATCAGACACTTCTAGTTACTGAATGTCCTAGCCAGGCTACTAAATATTCCATTTGGAATTGTAGGCTCAAATACATCACAGTGTATTGGCTTATATGTAGGCCAAACGCACACACCCATCCGAAAATAAATCTCAAGCAGTGTCTAAGCCTGCAACTGCAGACTCCAGACAGAGAGAAATAGAAAGAGTGAGTGAGCAGGGGCCCACTCAAAAAGAAATCCGATTTCTGAAAGGTACGAACTAAATGGCTTTGCCATGGTATTTTTAGTACAGAAGGAAAATAGGATGTCTTGTATAGTCCTGAGTGCTTGAGTTGTGATTTGTCAGATTGGATTTTCCATGCCACACAGTTGGCAAACGTGTACAGTATATTCACACTATACGAAAGTGACCTATTACTACGGCACCACTCTCTGGCTGCCTTGACAAGAGGCTCTGGCTGCCTTGACAAGTGGCTCTGGCTGCCTTGACAAGAGGCTCTGGCTGCCTTGACAAGAGGCTCTGGCTGCCTTGACAAGAGGCTCTGGCTGCCTTGACATGAGGCTCTGGCTGCCTTGACAAGAGGCTCTGGTTGCCTTGACAAGAGGCTCTGGTTGCCTTGACATGAGGCTCTGGCTGCCTTGACAAGTGGCTCTGGCTGCCTTGACATGAGGCTCTGGCTGCCTTGACATGAGGCTCTGGCTGCCTTGACAAGAGGCTCTGGCTGCCTTGACATGAGGCTCTGGCTGCCTTGACAAGAGGCTCTGGCTGCCTTGACAAGAGGCTCTGGCTGCCTTGACATGAGGCTCTGGCTGCCTTGACAAGAGGCTCTGGCTGCCTTGACAAGAGGCTCTGGCTGTCTGGCTGCCTTGACAAGAGGCTCTGGCTGCCTTGACATGAGGCTCTGGCTGCCTTGACATGAGGCTCTGGCTGCCTTGACAAGAGGCTCTGGCTGCCTTGACATGAGGCTCTGGCTGCCTTGACAAGAGGCTCTGGCTGCCTTGACAAGAGGCTCTGGCTGCCTTGACATGAGGCTCTGGCTGCCTTGACATGAGGCTCTGGCTGCCTTGACATGAGGCTCTGGCTGCCTTGACAAGAGGCTCTGGCTGCCTTGACAAGAGGCTCTGGCTGCCTTGACATGAGGCTCTGGCTGCCTTGACAAGAGGCTCTGGCTGCCTTGACCTGAGGCTCTGGCTGTCGGACGAGATCACATCCAACCCCTTGGAGGTGTGAAGTGAAATGACGGTTCCCTATGAAATTGTTCTTCAATGGCCGACCGCGCGTGTGTGACTCCTTGTACTGTCCTTGTACTGTCATCCGAGGACGTTCACATCCTATAAAATGATGTGCTTCCTATGTAGTTTATCTCAATCAAAATTAGATGCTGACTTCAAGCACCTGTTGTTCTGGAATTTTGTGTCCTAGGGTGTTGTTTCTGGGCCTCACTATTAATCATCCTCATCATTAAGTTTGTTCTCAGCCAAGGAAAGGTTAGTCTTCTTTTTGGGCATATCCAAATAGCCAGAATCTGTGACATTTTATTTTCTGCACAAAACAATGAATTCATAAAGAGTAAGTGTGAGAGTAAGAATGCTGACCGAGGATCATTTTTGGATCAATATTCCATATAATAGAACTGTGGGTTTAAGTTACTCTGTCAGAGTACATTTTGAGGGGAGAGGCAGAGGGATAAACTAGTCACTCCTTTAGTCAGGGCCCGTAATGATTCATAACGCCCCTCAGAATAGGAGTGCTGATCTAGGATCAGGTCCCCTCTGTCCATGTAATCTTATTCATTATGATCTAAAAGACTAAACTGATCCTAGATCAGTTTACTTTCACGCTTACTCTTTATGAATAAGGGCCTTGGTTACTTGAAGCAGGAGGTGACTGTATCCTACAGGAAGGGGTCAGTGTGTCCTCTGCCTCATGTAGAGTAGCTGTGGAGTCTCCCATCAGGAGTTCCATCACCCCATGCTAATATCGAAGATGAGCGAGAGGCCCCCAAGCTGTTCATTTGACACACGGGAGCATATAATTACGACGTTGTAATTAGATTTGTCTTGTTTCTTACTTACTTTAATTCAGTGGAATAAACCACGCAGATGAATCAACAAGGTGGTAAATAAGATCCAGCGAGGTACACTATATGAGGACACCTGCTCGTCAAACATCTCATTCCAAAATCATAGGTATTAATATGGAATTGGTCCCGCCCTTTGCTGCTATAACAGCCTCCACTCTTCCAGGAAGGATTTCCACTAGATGTTGGAACATTGCTGCGGGGTCTTGCTTTCATTTAGCCACTAGAGCATTAGTGAGGTCGAGAACTGATGTTTGGCGATTAGGCCTGGCTCCAATTCATCCCAAAGGTGTTCGATGGGGTTGAGGTCAGGGCTCTGTGCAGGCCAGTCAAGTTCTTCCACACTGATCTCGACAAACCATTTCTGTATTGACCTCGTTTTGTCGTGCTGAAACAGGAAAGGGCCTTCCCTAAAATGTTGACACAAAATTGGAAGCACAGAATCGTCTGGAATGCTATTGTATGCTGTAGCATTAAGATTTCCCTTCACTGGAACTAAGGGGCCTAGCCCAAACCATGAAAAACAGCCCCAGACCATTATTCCTCCTCCACCAAACTTTACAGTTGGCACTATGCATTGGGGCAGGTAGCGCTCTCCTGGCATCTGCCAAACCGAGATGGTGACCCGTGATTCATCACTCCAGAGAACGCGTTTCCACTGCTCCAGAGTCCAATGGCGGTGAGCTTTACACCACTCCAGCCAATGCGCATGGTGATCTTAGGCTTGTGTGCGGCATCTCGGCCAAGGAAACCCATTTTATGAAGCTCCCGACTAACAATTCTTGTGCTGACGTTGCTTCCAGAGGCAGTTTGCAATTCTGTAGTGAGTGTTGCAACCGAGGATAGACCATTTTTATGCACTTCGCACTTCAGCACTCAGTGGTCCCGTTCTGTGAGCTTGTGTGGCCTATCACTTCGCGGCTGAGCCATTGTTGCTCCTAGACGTTTCCACTTCATAATAATTGCACTTTCAGTTGACCGGGGCAGCTCTAGCAGGGCAGAAATTAGTTGGAAAGGTGGCATCCTGTGACGGTGCCTTGTTGAAAGTCACTGAGCTCTTGAGTAAGGCCATTCTACTCTGCCAATGTTTGTGTATGGAGATTGCATGGCTGTATGTTTGATTTTATACACCTGTCAGCAGTATTTTATTACACCAATGCAGTAAAGAAAAGTGACGTCCCTGTGTTTTATGTATATTTCCACACTATAAGGTTGGAATAATACTGTGAAATTGCACAAATTATGATAATGCCCTTTCAGTGTAAGAACTGTTTGAAAAGACCGCCTGAAATTTCTGCCTGCCTGGTGACATCACCATGGGTAAATTAGTTAATAGACCAATAAGAAAGAGAGTTCCAAACCTCTCTGGCAATAATAGCTAGATTTAAATTTTCCCCTCCCAACTCAGACCACTCCCAGACAGTCCTAACAAAATTATTGCTTTAGAAATGTATATTTGCTAAGAAGCAATATATATATATATATATATATATATATATATATATATATATATATATATATATATATATATATATATTTACAATTAGAATTGAAAACAATCACAGTGAGGTACTTAAATTGATACCCAGAAATGATTTGATAAGTTAAATAAAAACTGCATTGGACCTTTATCACAAAATAATTGCACATTCTACATTTGCAAAATAAATATGTTAAATATTTTGAAAACCATTTTCAAAAAGCTTATCGTACAGTACAGTAGCATGAAATATATCTAGGACTACTGAGGTTTCTCCCCTCTTGAATTGACTGACATATTACATACATTTCACAACGAATTACGTGATACAATAGGTGAGTTGGGGTAATAGACCCTGACAATTGAATGGTCATATCAGATCTCATTCTGAAATAGTAATTCGTAGGTCTGTGGGTTTCCCTGGAGATACCATATATTTAAAATACAATTTTATACAGTCAGTGACCGGCTGACTAGAATGCATGGACTTAGCCATGGAGATAATGTAGCCTAGTCATACATCAACTTTGCCATTATGACATGAATTCCTTTAGAAGCATCACATAGTAGAGAATATCATTCTTTCTCATCTATTTCACGTTTCACTTCTACTACACATTTAGTAGGCCTATAGGCTACCCAATCCGTCTGTAGCTGTGAACGTGTCTATGAATTCGTCATATTAGGGTCTCCTCTCTCGAAAAAACTATCACCACCGCAATTACAGTTTCAACCCCAGACAATTATCTTATGATGTAGCCTACAAGTGAATTGATATAGAAAATACAACAATATCGTAGCCATGACAAAACAAAGGGATGTGCGGATGAATGCGATGAAAATATACAGTTAGGTGAGAGAAGCAACATCACAACCATGTCAATTGACGATGCACATCCGAACCCCACTCCTAATAACCAACACATCAACACATAGGAATTTCAGGATCCCCCCTGCGGCTTTACAGTCATATTTGACCTTGCGGAGGAATTCATTATCTGTACACTTATTATCTTAACGCCACTTTATTCAGACAAAGAGGAGACAGCTTACCTGGTGCGGCGTAGTCCCCGTATCATATCATATTCGGGGGTTGATTACTGCGCTATTTAGTCACGGTTTGTTTCCACGGTGCGGCTGAAGCACCCGGCTGAATATCAATGAAATAATTTCAAGCAGGTCTCCGTGACATAAAGCCGCGCCTTCGATCGGAGCGGTTCGGAATACAGGTCTGATCAGAGGAGGTAGGCTAAATGATAATTGAGCCAAGCATGTAATATCGATTTTCTTCTGAGGGTCTAGCGAAGATGTGGCTGTGCGCTATGACTCATGCTTGTTCGGTTGGGTCCTCCTCCTATACAAACAGTTATCATATCAAACTTGCTTTACTCTTCACCGAGCAATACCGGCTACATTGTCATTGGACCTAACAAATCGTGGTGTCACCTTTCTCTTTTTGCGAGATCGTGCTGTCCCAGGGGATGTCCACACTGCATTGTTTTCGGGATGCTCAATGACTGTAAAAGAGAAAAGGAAAAAAAGAATGTGGAATTTTTTTTTTTATGAAAGAGAGGACACAGGATGGTATGAAAGACAGGAGGACACAGAATTGCAGGGACATCAGACATCAAACATAGAGAAAGCAGCATGTAATTACATATGATAGGCTAGTTATTTCCTGCTGTGGTATCACCCATATGGCATTGCTTGCTGAATGAGAACAACAATCTATAGGCCACAGACAGTGTCACTGCAACACTGTCTGTAGTGTTGTGTTGAGGCAGTGGCTATACACTATTCATTTCCATCCCTGGATATGGATGTGACTATGCATGCACTTGCACTAAAGGGGAAAAACACCATAATTATGCCCTGTACTCAGTGGCGGTTCTAGCTTGTATGGCTCCCTGGGCGAACCCCCCCCCCCCCCACACACACACTTATAAAGAAGAGAACCTGATTATTACACTATTGCACTTCAAACAAGAAATACACCAACTAAATTTCACAGCTAATTGTATTAGTACTGTACACTGTTAGAGGTGGGCTATTTGATAGATTCCCCTGCTCCCCCTACCCCAGGCTTCCAGTGGGGAGACTTGAGGTCAACCTACCCCCGCTTCCTCCCCATCTTGTACCTCTGAGTGGAAGACCTTCCCAGGCAGCAGCCTGCCTAGCTCACAAACTAGAATCAGGACGCCCACTCCGACAAGGTTAATTGACCCACAGTCCCACACGGTTACATGATATCATTGACGTGATGTGCATAGAAAACCAATCACGCAAATGTCACCATTTGGAATATTATTATATATTGTTTTTTTTGTGCGGGCACCCCATGCTGCCCCCGGCAAGATGACGCTCCGCTCGGCTTCCCATGTTGCCTATGCCTAAATCCGCCACTGCCTGTACTGTATGCAGTGGAGATGTGAAGATGTTTCACTGTGACAGTACAGTACATGTGGTGCTGTTCGACAGCAGTGCACTCAGGGGGACAATGGCTTTAGTCTAGATTTCCAGGTCAAATGAATCTGATTCAGTATCTCCTCCATGTGTTGTCCTCCCTGTCATGTCCCCAATCCTCACCGCCAAGACGCTGTGTTATGGATCATTGCTCCCTGGGATCCTTAGGAAGTCCAACTATGACATCACCCCGTTGAAGTTGAAATGTAAAATGGTTAAGGTAAGGGTTATTGTAATGAACACGAGGGGAGAAAGAGAGCTGGTTTCAAGCGCAGGGCGCAGCAGGTGTTTATTGCAAAGGACCACAGGAGGAGGCAGGTAGCTGGGTCCAGGGGCAGGCAGAAGGTCATACACAGGGGGTCCAAAAGGGAAACAGTACAGGCAGGGAAAAGGCTAGTAACGTGGTCCGGGAGATCGGGCAATAGGTAGATAACAGGAAATCCGATAGGCTCAAGTACAGGCAGGGAATAGGCAAAAAGCGTCGTTAGTGAGGCAGGCAAAAACTATCCAACACAGGAGGAGTAAATCACAGGGAAGCCCAGTGCTCCGAAAGACGTGTGCACAAAACAAACAATACCTCACAGTGATGGGGTGCAAAGAACTGAACTAAATAGTGTGTGATAATGACATACAGGTGTGTGAACAAGTGAATAGAATTCAGGTGATTAGGATCTGGATAGTGAGCTGCGTTCAGGGGATCTAGGTGTTTGTGTGTGGGCTGGAAAGTGAGCTGCGTTCGGGGGATCTAGGTGTTTGAGGGTGTGGGCTGAAAAGTTAGCTGCGTTCAGGGAATCTAGGTGTTTGAGGGTGTGGGCTGGAAAGTGAGCTGCGTTCAGGGGATCTAGGTGTTTGAGGGTGTGGGCTGGAAAGTGAGCTGCGTTCAGGAGATCTAGGTGTTTGAGGGTGTGGGCTGGAAAGTGAGCTGCGTTCAGGGGATCTAGGTGTTTGAGGGTGTGGGCTGGAAAGTGAGCTGCGTTCAGGGGATCTAGGTGTTTGAGAGTGTGGGCTGGAAAGTGAGCTGCGTTCAGGGGATCTAGGTGTTTGAGTGGGCTGGAAAGTGAGCTGCGTTCAGGGGATCTAGGTGTTTGAGAGTGTGGGCTGGAAAGTGAGCTGCGTTCAGGGGATCTAGGTGTTTGAGTGGGCTGGAAAGTGAGCTGCGTTCAGGGGATCTAGGTGTTTGAGTGGGCTGGAAAGTGAGCTGCGTTCAGGGGATCTAGGTGTTTGAGTGGGCTGGAAAGTGAGCTGCGTTCAGGGGATCTAGGTGTTTGAGTGGGCTGGAGAGTGAGCTGCGTTCAGGGGATCTAGGTGTTTGAGGGTGTGAGTTGGGAGCAGACGTTACAGTTATGGTGATAGTTAAGGTTATGGTCTGGGTATTGACATCCCAAGAATACCAGATAGCACCAACACTGTGTTATGATGGTATTATGACACGTTTTGTAAATCATGGTAGGAATTAATGGTATAGTATTGTAGTATTGAATGTCAATGTTTTCTTCATTTCTGTCAATAAACGAAATAGTTGGAATACTTACAATTTCAAATCAAATCAAATTGTATTAGTCACATGCGCTGAATACAACCTTACCTGTGAAATGCTTACTTACAAGCCCTTAACCAACAATGCAGTTCAAGAATTAGAGTTAAGAAAATATTGACAAAATAAACTAAAGTAAATCATTTAAAGTAACACAATAAGATAACTATAACGAGGCTATATACAGGGGGTACCGGGTCAATGTGAGGCACGTAGTGAGTGTAGCATTGTAACCAACCGTCTGAAGGGATTATAACATTAAGACATGGTTGGTAATGTCATCCTACTGTATTTCAGTGTGTCTCTGATCACACACACACACACACACACACACACACACACACACACACACACACACACACACACACACACACACACACACACACACACACACACACACACACACACACACACACACAGAGAGAGAATAGCTCACCTTTCCTATTGGACTCAGTAATAGTGTAGGGTTGACCTCTGGCCCTAAGAAGCCCAGGGAAGATGATTAGATGAGACAGCAGCCACTGAGGCCTGTGATACAAACCTTAAAGGCAGAGTGCAGTCTTATATACAGTACCGGTCAAACGTTTGGACACACCTACACATTTCAGGGTTTTTCTTTATTTTCTACTATTTTCTACATTGTAGAATAATAGTGAAGACATCAAAACTATTAAATAACACATATGGAATCATGTAGTAACAAAAAAGTGTTGAACAAATTCTTAAAAAGTAGCCACCCTTTACACACTTTTGGCAAGCTTCATGAGAAAGTATTTTCCAACAATCTTGAAGGAGTTCCCACATATGCTGAGCACTTGTTGGCTGCTTTTCCTTCACTCTGCAGTCCAACTCATCCCAAACCATCTCAATTGGATTGAGGTCAGGTGATTTTGGAGGCCAGGTCATCTGATGCAGCACTCCATTACTCTCCTCATTGGTAAAATAGCCCTTACACAGCCTGGAAGTGTGTTGGGTTATTGTCCTGTTGAAAAACAAATGAAAGTCCCACTAAACGCAAACCAGATGGGATGGCGTATCGCTGCAGAATGCTGTGGTAGCCATGCTGGTTAAGTGTGCCTGGAATTCTAAATAAATCACAGACAGTGTCACCATCAAAGCACCTCCACACCACCTCCTCCATGCCTTACGGTGGGAAATACACATGCGAAGATCATCTGTTCACCTACTCCGCGTCTCACAAAGACACAGCGTCAGACCAAAGGACAGATTTCCACTGGTCTAATGTCCATTGCTCATGTTTCTTGGCCCAAGCAAGTCTCTTCTTCTTATTGGTGACTTTAGTAGTGATTTCTATATAGCAATTCGACCATGAAGACCTGATTCAAACAGTCTCCTCTGAACAGTTGATATTGAGATGTGTCTGTTACTTGAACTCTGTGAAGCATTTATTTGGGCTGCAATCTGAGGTGCCATTAACTCTAATAAACTTATCCTCTGCAGCAGAGGTAACTCTGGGTCTTGCTTTCCTGTGGCAGTCCTCATGAGAGCCAGTTTCATCATAGCGCTTGATGGTGTTTGCAACTTCACTCGAAGAAACTTAAAAATGTATTGAAATTATCCGTATTTACTGACCTTCATGTCTTAAAGTAATGATGGACCTTTGCTTCTCTTTGCTTATTTGAGCTGTTCTTGCCATAATATGGACTTGGTGTTTTACCAAATCTTCTGTAAACCACCACCACTACTAAACCATCACAACACAACTGATTGGCCCAAACACATTAAGAAGGAAAGAAATTCCACAAATTAACTTCTAACAAGGCACACCTTAAATGCTTTCCTTATGGAGCTGGTTGAGAGAATGCCAAGAGTGTGCAAAGCTGTCATCGAGGCAAAGGATGGCTATTTGAAGAATCTCAAATATAAAATATATTTAGATTTTTTTAATACTTTCTTGGTTACTACATGATTCCATATGTGTTATTTCATAGTTGTGATGTCTTCACTACTATTCTATAATGTATAAAATAGTAAAAAGAAAGAAAAACCCTGGAATGAGTAGGTGTGCCCAAACTTTTGGCTGGTACTGTATATATATATATATGTCTATATATTTCCACAGTAGTAATACTGTGAAACGGACAAAACCCTTTGAGTGTAAAAGCTGTTAAAAAAGGTCAACTGAAATTTCAGCCTGTTTTCGTGGGATGGAGTTTTGGCCTTCTGTTGTGACATTACCAAGTGGTAAATTAGTTAATAGACCAATAAGAAAGAGAGTTCCAGACCTCTCTGCCAATAACAGCTAGTTTCAAGATTTCCCCTCCCCATGCAAACCACTCCCAGACTGCCCTACCAACATTTTTCCTTGAGAAATTGCTCTTCACTAAGAAGCAATTTTTTTCTTTTAGACATTTTAAATTGAAAACAATCACAGTAAGGTACCTAATTGTTTTCCAGAATTGTTTTGAAATTGAGATAAAAATGGCTTCATTGGACCTTTTAATTACAATTTAAACACACCACAACATCAACACAACAGCATCCTCCCGGACACCCTAGACCCACTCCAATTCACATACCGCAACAGATCCACAGATCCACATGCCATAACAGATCCACAGATGATGCAATCTCAATCATACTCCACACTGCCCTTTCCCACCTGGACAAAAGGAACACCTACAGTGGGGAGAACAAGTATTTGATACACTGCCGATTTTGCAGGTTTTCCTACTTACAAAGCATGTCTGTAATTTTTATCATAGGTACACTTCAACTGTGAGAGACGGAGTCTAAAACAAAAATCCAGAAAATCACATTGTATTTTTTTAAAGTAATTAATTAGCATTTTATTGCATGACATAAGTATTTGATCATCTACCAACCCGTAAGAATTCCGGCTCTCACAGACCTGTTAGTTTTTCTTTAAGAAGCCCTCCTGTTCTCCACTCATTACCTGTATTAACTGCACCTGTTTGAACTTGTTACCTGTATAAAAGACACCTGTCCACACACTCAATCAAACAGACTCCAACCTCTCCACAATGGCCAAGACGAGAGAGCTGTGTAAGGACATCAGGGATAAAATTGTAGACCTGCACAAGGCTGGGATGGGCTACAGGACAATAGGCAAGCAGCTTGGTGAGAAGGCAACAACTGTTGGCACAATTATTAGAAAATGGAAGAAATTCAATCACCTTCGGTCTGGGGCTCCATGCAAGATCTCACCTCGTGGGGCATCAATGATCATGAGGAAGGTGAGGGATCTGCCCAGAACTACACGGCAGGACCTGGTAAATGACCTGAAGAGAGCTAGGACCACAGTCTCAAAGAAAACCATTAGTAACACACTACACCCTCATGGATTAAAATCCTTCAGCGCACGCAAGTTCCCCCTGCTCAAGCCAGGGCATGTCCAGGCCTGTCTGAAGTTTGCCAATGACCATCTGGATGATCCAGAGGAGGAATGGGAGAAGGTCATGTGGTCTGATGAGACAAAAATAGAGCTTTTTGGTCTAAACTCCACTCGCCGTGTTTGGAGGAAGAAGAAGGATGAGTACAACCCCAAGAACACCATCCCAACCATGAAGCATGGAGGTGGAAACATCATTCTTTGGGGATGCTTTTCTGCAAAGGGGACAGGACGACTCCACCGTGTTGAGGGGAGGATGGATGGGGCCATGTATCACGAGATCTTGGCCAACAACCTCCTTCCCTCTGAAAGAGCATTGAAGATGGGTCGTGGCTGGGTTTTCCAGCATGACAACGACCCGAAACACACAGCCAGGGCAACTAAGGAGTGGCTCCGTCAGAAGCATCTCAAGGTCCTGGAGTGGCCTAGCCAGTCTCCAGACCTGAACCCAATAGAAAATCTTTGGAGGGAGCGGAAAGTCTGTATTGCCCAGCGACAGCCCCGAAACCTGAAGGATCTGGAGATGGTCTGTATGGAGGAGTGGGCCAAAATCCTTGCTGCAGTGTGTGCAAACCTGGTCAAGAACTACAGGAAACATATGATCTCTGTAATTGCAAACAAAGGTTTCTGTACCAAATATTAAGTTCTGCTTTTCTGATGTATACTTATGTCATGCAATAAAATGCAAATTAATTACTTAAAAATCATACAATGTGATTTTCTGGATTTTTGTTTTAGATTCTGCCTCTCACAGTTGAAGTGTACCTATGATAAAAATTACAGACCTCAACATGCTTTGTAAGTAGGAAATCCTGCAAAATCAGCAGTGTATCAAATACTTGTTCTCCACACTGTATGTGAGAAGGCTGTTCATTCACTACAGCTCAGTGTTCAACACCATAGTGCCCATGAAGCTCATCACTAAGCTAAGGACTCTGGGACTAAGCACCTCCCTCTGTAACTGGATCCTGGACTTCCTGACGGGCCGCCCCCAGGTGGTAAGAGTAGGCAACAACATGTCTGCCACGCTGATCCTTAACACTGGGGCCCCTCAGGGGTGTGTACTTAGTCCCCTCCTGTACTCCCTGTTCACAAACGACTGCGTGGCCAAACACGACTCCAACACCATCATTAAGTTTGCTAACGACACAACAGTGGTAGGCCTGATCCCCGACAACGATGAGACGGCCTATAGGGAGGAGGTCAGAGAACTGGCAGTGTGGTGCCAGGACAACAACCTCTCAGTCAATGTGAGCAAGACAAAGGAGCTGATCGTGGACTACAGGAAAAGGCGGGCCGAACAGGCCCCTTAACATCGACGGAGCTGTAGTGAAGCGTGTCGAGAGTTTTAATTAAGTCCCTTGGTGTCCACATCACCAATCAATCAATCAATCAAATGTATTTATTTATATAGCCCTTCTTACATCAGATGATGTCACAAAGTGCTGTACAGACAAACTATCATGGTCCAAACATACCAAGACAGTCGTGAAGAGGGCAGGACAAAACCTTTTCCCCCTCAGGAGACTGAAAAGATTTGGCATGGGTCCCCAGTTTGTCAAAAGGTTCTACAGCTGCACCATCAAGAGCATCCTGACTGGTTGCATCACCGCCTGGTATGGTAACTGCTCAGCATCTGACCGTAAGGCGCTACAGAGGGTAGTGCGTACGGCCCAGTACATCACTGGGGCCAGGCTTTCTGCCATCCAGGACCTATATAATAGGCGGTGTCAGAAAGCCCATCAAATTGTCAGAAACTCCAGTCACCCAAGTTATACACTGTTTTCTCTGCTACCACACGGCAAGTTGTACCGGAGCGTCAAGTCTAGGACCAAAAGGCTCCTCAACAGCTTCTACCTCCAAGCCATAAGACTGCTGAACAATTAATACATTTGCCACCGGACTATCTACATTGACCCCCCACCCCTTTTGTGCACTGCTACTACTCAATGTTTGTTATCTATGCATAGTCACATCACCCCCACCTACATGTACAGATTATCTCAACTAACCTGTACCCCTGCACACTGACTCGGTACCAGTGCCCCCTGTATATAGCCTCGTTATTGTTATTCTTATTGTGTTACTTTTTATTCTTATTTTTTATTTTAGTCTATTTGGTAAATATTTTCTTAACTCTTCTTGAACTGAATTGTTGGTTAAGGGCTTGTACGTAAGTAAGCATTTCATAGGAAGGTCTACACTTGATGTATTCGGCACAAGTGACAAATAAAGTTGTATTTGATTGATGTGGTCAAATGTGCTATCGGAATCTATTGACATATATATATAGATACCATATAGATATAGATAAATATATAAAAATATATAATATATAGATACATTATTGATCAAAATATATAGATACATAGTTGAAGATACCTAGATTGATAATGCTATTTCATAGATAAAGTATCCATACATGCAATGTTTGATTTTTGCCAAAACATTAGTGTTTAAAAATGGGAGATTGACATGTCTGATTCCATACTTCAATCAAATATGAACACACTACTAATTCAAGGAATTTGTCGAGCTGTTAAACTTAATCCCTATGACCAGTGACCATGGTTTCTTTAGGGAAGTATTTTCACCATACATCCTATGCAACATCCGCACCTTCGTGTGGCAAGTATAGGAAATGCCCAACAGGTGGCGCCAAAGGTAAAGTGGTACACTTGTGCGTCGAGATTCTGTTAATCAAAGAAGAGGTTAGCCAAAAGACTTGTCAACATCACTACCTCAGTGGACACATCTTTTTTAGTTTAATCTGAGGAATTTGTCATTGCTGAAGTAAATAACGCTCACCGCTAGGTCTATTTGTTGCTATCTTCACTCAAATCAAGGCGTAATTGCTGACATAATCCACCTGATTACTAGAGGTAAATATTGACAACCTGTTGTGAATGTGTGGCTAAGCTAGCTAACGTTAGGTAGCTAGCTAACGCTTAAAAGCCAGGTATAGCTAACTGTGTTTATTCACATGTTGACTTTCTTTCTGGGGTTAATTATCTAGGTCTCTAACTGCAAGTATTTCACAGTCATTGATTTGTAGCAAGCTAACAGTTGAAGACTGTTCCAGAACAGTCCGTTTGTTATAGCTAGGCTAGTTAGTGTTGTACCGGTCAATGAAATCACTGTACATTTTTAGTACCCCAACAACTTAGAAACCTCAAGCTACTGTGCTGAAGCTTTACGGTGGAGGCACAGTGGCTGAAATGAGACTATCTACTGCGAGCTGACTAGCTAGATGTTAGTTAGGAGCTAACGTTAGCCGACTGGCAGCTTGTCTTTTGTTTAGCAGCTAACAAAAGCAGTTATTTTGCCAAGCAAAAGCCATTTGTGTAAAGACACCTGCTAAAGTAGGAGTTCAAATTACAATAGAGCCTTTCTGTTCATGTTGCAACGTGTTCTCTCATTTCACTTCTACTCACTGGCAAGCCTGGTTCAGCAGTGCCACATCCTGCACCTTGTTTCTAGGCTGTACGACTCACTAATTGGCTAAATGAATCACCCTTGGTCTCCTAGCTAAATAAATGACTGTCCTGGAACAGCATTCAACAGATGGCTTGCTAGCAAATCAATGATTGTGAAATACTTGCAGTTAGATTTAGATCATTTGGGAGGGGGACACCGTGGAAAGTTACTACTACGGTAACTTTCCAGTGATTGACTTGACCTGACATGACCACCTAGGCCTATCTGATGACATGCCATTTTAAGATTAGTTACGTATCAACCGTTCCCATTGAATATGGGGTTTTGTACAGATTAGCCAATGATTGTTTTTGGGGAGGTCCTGCAGTACTTTAGACTGATAGCTTGAAGGTATCAATAGCTAGCTCCTACTACAGAGACATTACCATTGCTGGATTTTTTTTCTTCTCCAGCCATTAATTCCATTGCACGGCATACAACTAAAGGATAAATCGATTGGCTTGTCTGGAGTACACAGGGAATCTTTCTGGGTGCTCATTTGTCAATGTCTCGAAGAAGAGGCACGGCTCCCCATTGCTGTCCTACCAGTATGTGTCTTGGATGACTCGTATGATTATGGTGTTATTCACTTGCCTTGTTGTATTTGGAACTCTTGCTGACATGTTTATGTTGTAGACCATGTTCGGCAGCATCTGGGGATACTTCTACACGTCCTTCCTTAGATACTGGCTGAAGTGGTTCATCAGACAGGTGACAGGGAAATGCGAGCTGCAAAGGATTTGTGCCGGCTACAAGCCTGGGGCGCCCAGGACAACGAAAGCAGGTGAGGTTACATTCTAGAGCTAAATAGTGTTCATTAGGGTAACAGAGCATGTTTTAAAGCGTTTTGTTACGGAAAAACAACAATTGGCATCTCTAATTGGGCAAGTCCAGATAATCCTCTGCGTTTTTCCTCCTTTCGACGCCCAATGAACACTACCCAACCCTTACGAAAAACAAGTTGTCAGTTGTGCTATTCATTATCATTTTGAACTGTTTTTAACCTGTCATTTGATTTTTCTTCATTCAGAATACTCACTCAAGAACTCCAAATCTAAGGTAAATGTTGGTAATCATTCCTTTCACTTGATTTTTACTGAAGCAGGAATGCATGGTTGACTAGTTATCATACAGACAACCACAATCAACTGTTACATTTAACCCACTTAACAAATCCATTGATCAGTGCCGCGATGGTTGTTATTCTTGTTATGCTAAGCACATTCTTATCAACAGTTCGTGGGCATTTCCATGGTAACACATTTAGTTGAACAGTGCAGATGCAAAGTTTGGTAATAAAATGACGGTTTGCGCTGTTGGTGTTGTCATTCACTTACCAAACCTTTGCATCTGCACTGTTGGAAGTCGTCGTGCATAGTTGTATGGTTTGCTTAACTTTGCAAATATTCGTTTTTGTTTGGCATACATTTTTAAGGGAACAATTCTGAGTCTCAGCATCACTCTGTTATTATGGCATTTCCCCCATACAAAGTTAAGGCAGTAGGTAATACATAGTTGGTGGCTCCATCATCTGACCTCAGTGATCATCGTGCTTGTTATGACATCATAGTCTGTAGGAGAAGTACTAACACAAACTCTGAGCTATTACCATGGATGAGATAACTAATCACACCATCTCTCTCCTCTGTCCCTCCATCCTTTTCCCCTCCCTCTCTCTTCCTCTCTCCTTCCCTCTCTCCAGCTATTAAGAGCTGCTGTGGATGTAGAGGAGGATGGTTTGGAGAGGCATCTGGATCTTGTCATGAGGGAAAAGAATGTCAAAACGCAGAGGGATCCCACGTCAGTCTTGTTACCCTTTACAGTTTTATTAATATTTTATATAGATTATTTTATATGGTATGTATTGATGACTAATGTGTGTCTCTTTGGTCCTAGGTTTAAGGTGGATCTGAAGCTGTGTCTCTTACAAATAACGGGATACAGGAACTTATTCACGTCCGTGGAAGAGTTGAGGAAGGAGAATTTTGACTCGGATAAAGTCCAACACGAGGAAATGCTTTTGAAGGTACTGTGGCCGTTCATTTTTTTTATGTCAATGACTAGCATGGAGCAGTGGAATGTTTCTGGATGAGATTCAACATGACTGCTTCAAACTTTTTAATATCATCTCTATTTAAAGGTAAGTGTAAAGTATTAACAGGAATGGACTTGTCTGACTCTACAGTTATGGGACCTGTTGATGCCCGAGGTCAAACTGGAGTCCAGAGTTACCAAACAGTGGGGCGACATTGGTTTCCAAGGCGATGACCCCAAGACTGACTTCCGAGGAATGGGCATGTTGGGCCTAACCAACCTTGTGTGAGTTATGTTGTCTGAATGACAGTCCTTAACAATCTAACCTTGCTCATCAGTATTCTGAAAAGTTGTATATTTTTTTCTCAAGTTTAAGCTAGATTTCTTAACTTTTTAAATTTGGTATCTTGTTTATTACAGGTTCTTTAGTGAGAACTACACTGAAGAGGCTCGGCAAGTGCTGTCCCACGCAAACCATCCCAAACTGGGGTAAGGATTACGTAATTACCTAATTTTAGGAGTTGAATGGCCTGTTGAACTCTGTTCTTTAAATGTCAGCTATGGTTCTGTTGCACATTTCAGTATATTCACACGTCTGTCAATAGTTGTTTGTTTTAGCTTGCCCAATGTACTGGGTGGGCATGCACACCCAAAGTAAACCTACTTTTGACAACATTTATAGCCTTTTAATGATTGTCATATGTGTGTCATGTTTCAGGTACTCCTATGCCATAGTGGGTATCAACCTGACGGAGATGGCGTACAGTTTACTGAAGAGTGGTGCTCTCAAACCCCACTTCTACAACACGGTGTCTGGGAGACCCCAACTGCAGCACCTCCATCAGCTGTTCTGTAAGTGTATGCTAATCGCGCTCAACTCTGTTTGTCAGTAGCATAGGGGATAACTCCCTGCTTCAGGTTACCTAAACCCCTAACTCTGTCTTGGCCTCCCTGCTTCAGGTTACCTGGTGTACAAGTTTGATAAGTTCTGGGTGGAGGAGGAGCCCGAGAGCATCATGGAGTTCAACCACTACAGGGAAAAGTTCCACGACAATATCAAGATTCAACTGCTGGACCCCGCCGTCGCCCTCACCATGACGGATAGTCCAAGAAGTAACTGACCGACCAACCGACTGAACGGGTCTCGCTTGGACCTAATTGGGACCACCAGAACCTCGATACACTACAGCGTACTTCCAAATCTATAAGGGACATTTTGAGCTAGCTTTCACTTCGATCTTAGTTTAGACCCAATCTACACACTTTTTTTTTATTTGTATAAATTAGTGACTTTAGTAGTTTTTAGAAATAAATAAGACCAAGTGACTGGAATTCAACCCTCTGCCACAAATAATGACCATTCCAATGCTTCAAATATTACAAAGGGGGAAATAAAATAGTAGGGCACTTGTTCTATTTAGTTGATTGGCTGTGTACTTTTCAGTGGACATGGAAAGGAATTACACAATAGTTTTAGAGGAAATGGAGATTGGTGAATAATATTAACTAGCTGGTAACTAGGTTTGAATTTATTTAACAAAGTCAACAAGTGCCGTCTCGCATGTATTCATAATAACTTTGCCTACTGATTCTCGTATTTGTCCTTCTTGCTCAGGAATCAAATATGTGTCCAGAGAGGGAATTTATATCGACTTACAACTAAGGAATAATTTGTTTACCTAATGCTCAGTGGTTGTACTACTTACTCAGACATTGAGAGCTCTGTGCATGTTTTAATGCGTTTGAATTGATACCGTCGTTGTTGTCAATACATTTCAATAGGCGGTGCTGAGATTACTGGTTATTACGCTGCTGCCTATTCCATACATTCGTACAATATTGTCTTTGCTGAAAGCTGACTTTGTATGGTATTTTGTCTGTTATTTATAGGCCGTGGGCCCTGATTTTTATTTTTTTTTGAAGATGATTTGACATTTTGTAGACCCAGTATGGATCTTTGTAACGACTGACACATGTCCAGTGTTAATAAATTAAACTTCTGATGTGATGTTTTCGGATGAGTGTGTGATGACTGTCAGCTGTCAGGCCGAGATTAAATGGAGCGTGTAATGAACAATACAATGAACACAGACAAACAAAATAAGCATATTTATAAAGTTCAATATATTGCAAATTACCAACATCTAAATACTAATTATTAAACTATAACATATTACATTTGTTGGGGGGGAATTAAGGGAAGGGAAAGTGGGATAAATAGTCAGCTGCACATCTGAATGCATTCAACCCAACCCCTCTAAATCAGAGGGGGCTGCCTTAACCGGCGACCGGGAGTTGTTGGGGATTCAATTTAAGCACACAATACAATACTACCCGGTCCTGGTAGCCCAGCAGTCGTTCCTAGAGTACTGTATCCTAACTCTAGTACACCTGATTTAAAGGAACAGCGGCTTTCTGATTATTTCACATTTGGCAGGTGTGCTAAATACACTGTAGAGAATAGCTAGAGGTCCACAAGGACTGGTTTGAGACCGTAGGAGAAGTATAGGTCAAAATAAATAAAAATTGAGAAAATAAAACTTCTCCAAGGTAGATGCACTTCAAATGCACTTTCACAACTCCTTTTTTAACAAAGGATTCCTCATTATTCATACAACATGCTGACGAACACATAGGAATCTTAACGTTATGGATCGTGGTCCATAGTATTGCTGTAGTCTACACTACATTGTGGGTCCAACTCAATATGGCTAGGGTTTGTGCACTTGTCAATCCATCATTGCAAAGGGCTCTTTGAACGTAGGAATGAAGTTAACTTTTGTCCTCCATCTTCTGCTTTCCTACCATCATGATTCTCTTGAGCTGCTCAAACGACACAAACATCACAACGTTCCATGAGCCCAGCCTTAGAAATGAGGGCACAAATCTACAGGGAACAAGAGAGGACATTAGTTGGTCTGGGAGAGACTTTCAACTAAAGATTTTCAACTAAAGATCCCTGCGAATGCTCCAAAGTTTTGCTTAGTAGAGTTCAGAGGTGACTGCTGGGAGGAGCTATAGGAGGATGGGCTCATTGTAACGGCTAGAATGTTATAAATGGAACGTAGTCAAACGTGGTTTCAATGTTTGATTACATTCCAGCCATTACAATGAGCCAGTCCTCCTATATATCCTCCCACCAGCCTCCTCTGGTAGAGTTACTGTGTCAAGGTAACCACCCAAAACAGGAAAATCAATGATATATCATTAAGTTCTAAAATGTACAACTACATCCAACTGTCTTGTTCTATCAACAGACTGAAGGACACCGGTCTATTTGTACAGTGTGTGTGACTGTCTGTGAGCTCACCCTTTGTAGAAGGCCGTGGGTCCCTCTTTGGTGGCCATGGTCCAGGCACAGTTGATGGCACTCTTATACTGGCCCGGCGGAGAGTTCATGTATCGTGTCTTCACCACGTCCACCGGAGAGGCAATGCAGGTGGTAACGAAGCCGGCGCCGAACGCAGAAGCAAAATGGCACGGGAGGTTATCTGTGGGAAAACGGTCATCACAAGCCCTTTTGAAACACTGTCACAAAGATATCAATGGGCACCTATTTTCAGTATGATTAACGATTTTAGATTTTGTGGATACCATGTTTGTAAAAGTCAACTAGACAGCTAACTAATTCGACCAAAAAGTGCAATTCGTTTTACTAGCCTGTATTTCAAACTCAAACTCAATTTGCTAGCAATGGCTTGTTTCCATAGAAATAGAATGAGAACATATTGTTATGGTGAATCCATTGTGACACGTCTAACTAATCATAGTTTATAGATTGAATCTTAGATGAACTAGTTGATTAACACAGATGTATAACAGAAATGCTGACACTAAAGGTAATATTCAAGTAGTGCCATGCAGATACACTGTACTGTATAAGGCCTCTGTCTCGAGGCCTACAGGAAATCATTATCTCTGTTATATACCGCTTTGTTGTGAAAGGTGCAATAAAAATCCTTTAGATAAATGTTAGCTCCGTGTTATTCCATAGCTGGACAGAATATTATGTACCAATATGTATACTGTTATCAGGCTTTCAAGACACATGAAGGACAAAATAGCGAGGGGGCATGTGGACTTCTGCCCAGTCAGCTGTCTCGCTGTGACTGTATGCACCAATAGCACCCACTCACCTGATAACAGGTTGTGCCTAAGAATGGCCTCCTTGATGAGGTCATAGGTCACAAGCTCTGTGCAGTTGACCAGAGCGTTCCTAGTAATGTTGGGTAGACAGCCTGGAGTGAACAAGAAGCAGGTCGGTTGGTTAATAAAACCCAATAGTTATACCAGAATTAAACCACTAGTCTATCATTAGTAAAAGGCCCAAGAAAACTCAACAACAACCTGCAAAGCCAAGTTTTATTTTCAGGTGCACTCAAGTTCTGTCCTATGGGATCATCAACTTTGCAGCATCTGCTCCAATCAATATCTGTACATCCCTGACATTGAATGACAGTGACATAGACAACAATCTTTGGTCTTTTCTATGCAAACAGTTCCACTACGGACAAACACAGTCAATGGGGCTCAAGGTTAGCAGCAACACAACCAATGGAGATTGGTGTTACTTGCAAATCAACCAATTGGGCCCAGGGTTGTACTGACTAACCTTTCCAGAGCCCGCGGATGCCCTCGTGGTTGAAAATGTGTTTGTAGGCCTGCATGGTGCCCGTGTAGCGACGAGCCACCCCGGTCAGGTTGACCTGGGCCTGGAAGCGGACCTTCACCACGTCCGTGGGCTGGGCGAAAGACACAGCCATGGCCCCTGTGGTGCAGCCGGCCAAGATACGGATACCAATATTTGCAGCTGGGATAGGACAGGGGCAGACGGGGTACGAGGGTTTGTTAAGTACTGAAAGGATGATGATTGAGGTACTACATGATGCTTCTTCTCTTGGTACAAAATATGTAACATCACAGATTATTATCTCCGATGAATAACTGTTATCCTAATTTACTGTCTGCGCCGCCAGAGTAGAAGTTTTTGACGTTGTCATAGAAGCCGATCCTGATGGAGGCAAAGCACATCTGTCTCTGTAAACCCGCCACCAGACCGTTATACAGCGACCTGGGCCCCTCCGTCCGGATCATGGTACTGATTGTCCCAAACACCCCCCTGTAGCGGATGCCCTTGGTAGCTTCCGACGCCACCCTCTCTCCCTGAATCTGGGGTACACAAGTGTCAGTGTTAATGGAGGTCCCCACAAGAATCAGTGTTACAGGAGGTGCTAGTAAAATTCAGAGTTACAGGAGGTCAGACTCAAGTCTTCAGGGCTGGAGGTGGACAGTGAACCATTACCTGGAGTCTGACTTTGGCTGTATCCAGGGGAAAGGTGACCAGGTCAGCGATGCAGGCCGCTGAGCCAGCACTCAGCAGCTTCACCCCCAGGGTAGGGGGTGTATCGGAGGGCTTCATTCCCACCATGGTCCCTGGTACTGCAGACAGTGAAGGAGGAAGAGGGAAGGATGTCAACACTGCCGCATCTATTCTCTCTTACCATCGTTGGAATTTAGGAAAATGCTGTGCATTACTTAGGAAATTGTTGAGTAAATATGCCGGTCAATTTGTTGATTCAGTTTCTAAAGTACAATAGCCTAGTACAGCCTATTGTTGTGGCAGGAGGGATTTTGTGATATTTCTATACAATCAACCAGATCAAATAAACATCAGTTATATATAGGGGTGGGTTGCACCAATCTGGATGAACTCAAACTGGGTTTAATCAAGGTTTAAACTGGGTTAAATCAAGGTTTTAGTATTAATCTTGTTGCACCACATTTTTAACCTAGTTTTAAATTAATCTTTGTTAAATGTAAACCTTCTAAACTAAGTTTAATTTTGTTCTTAGTTTAAATCTTCTTGCTCCATTGTTTTAAAATGAAATGAAAATGTAGATAATGGATTATTCTGAACTGCTCCTGCAGGAGGTTTAAATTGATAAAATGTCTGTGTATGTGCTTCATTTTCAGTGTGATTAACGCTCTTGTGGATACCATGATTGTAAAAGTCAACTAGCCAGCTAACTAATTTGACCAAAATGTATAGTTTTAATAGCCTGTATTTCAAACTTAATTTGCTAGCTAACTAGCAATGACCAGTGCTAATTTGTTGCCATAGAAATAGAATGAGAACACGTTGCTATGGTGAATCCATTATGACACATGTAACTAATCATAGTTTAAAGATTGAATCTTAGATGAACTAATCCAGGTTGAAAATTAAATGGTGCAACACATCTCAAAAAGAAACCAAGATTTACAAAACCTATATTAGGTCTAACCAACAACAACAAAAAATGAAACCATGTTGGTCAAATCAAATCAAATTGTTTTGGTCACATACACATGGTTAGCAGATGTTATTCTGAGTGTAGCAAAATCTAACAGGTAATATCTGAGAGTACTTACATTGTTATTAATCCTGTGGTTTAAAATCCGTTTGACTAGCTATTGGTTTACTGCAGGACGTGAGAGCCCAAACTATAGTCCCAGGGAGCCAGCCCTAACCCTGAAACAAGGAGTTGTGCATCCTCATATTTATTAGATTTTTTACTGACTTGCCACAGAGAGAGGCGTTACTGTGTGCAGGAGCATGGGCCAAACCAAAGTCCACTCACTGTCAAGAAAGTCAATGTCCAAATCAACCCTACAGCAGCGCACAGCTTCTAACATTTGTGAAAAACAACACATTTACCAGTACATTATGTTGTAACTACAATACAACATTTAATGGGAATATTTCATTAATCCCAGTGGCAACATTCACCACTCATTGTGTAATGGTACCTTTTGTCATAAACTCAGCAACAAAAATAAATGTCCTCTCACTGTCAACTGTTTTTATTTTCAGCAAACTTAACATGTGTAAATATTTGTATGAACATAACAAGATTCAACAACTGAGACATAAACTGAAAAAGTTCCACAGACATGTAACTAACATAAATGGAATAATGTGTCCCTGAACAAAGAGGGGTTCAAAATCAAAAGTAACAGTCAGTACCTGGTGTGTCCACCAGCTGCATTAATTACTGCAATGCATCTCCTCCTCATGGACTGCACCAGAATTGCCAGTTCTTGCTGTGAGATGTTACCCCACTCTTCCACCAAGGCACCTGCAAGTTCCCGGACATTTCTGCGCGGAATGGCCCTAGCCCTCACCCTCCGATCCAACAGGTCCCAGACGTGCTCAATAGGATTGAGATCTGGGCTCTTCGCTGACCATGGCAGAACCCTGACATTCCTGTCTTGGGTCATGTCAGGATGAGCCTGCAGGAAGGGTACCACATGAGGGAGGAGGATGTTTTCCCTGTAACGCACAGTGTTGAGATTGCCTGCAATGACAACAAGCTCAGTCCAATAATGCTGTGACACACCGCCCCAGACCATGACAGACCCTCCACTTCCAAATCACTCCCGCCCCAGAGTATAGGCCTTGGTGTAACTCTCATTCCTTCTACTATAAACTCAAATCAGACCATCACCCCTGGTGAGACAAAACCGCAACTCGTCAGTGAAGAGCACTTTTTGTCAGTCCTGTCTGGTCCAGCGATGGTGGGTTTGTGCCCATAGGCGACGTTGTTGCCGGTGATGTCTGGTGAGGACCTGCCTTACAACAGGCCTACAAGCCCTCAGTCCAGCCTCTCTCAGTCTATTGCAGACAGTCTGAGCACTGATAGAGGGATTGTGCATTCCTGGTGTAACTCGGGCAGTTTTTGTTGTTGTCATCCTGTACCTGTCCCGCAGGTGTGATGATCGGATGTACTGGTCCTGTGCAGTTGTTGTTACACGTGGTCAGCCACTGCGAGGACGATCAGCTATCCGTCCTGTCTCCCTGTAGCGCTGTCTTAGGCCTCTCACAGTACAGACATTGCAATTTATTGCCCTGGCCACATCTGCAGTCCTCATGCCAACTTGCAGCATGCCTAAGGCACGTTCACGCAGATGAGCAGGGACCCTGGGCATCTTTCTTTTGGTGTTTTTCAGAGTCAGTAGAAAGGCCTCTTTAGTGTCCTACGTTTTCATAACTGTGACCTTAAATACCATCTGTAAGCTGTTAATGTCTTAACGACCGTTCCACAGGTGCATGTTCATTAATTGTTTATGGTTCATTGAACAAGCATGGGGAAACTGTGTTTAAATCCTTTACAATGAAGATCTGTGAAGATATTTGGATTTTTACGAATTATCTATGAAAGACAGGGTTCTGAAAAAGGGACGTTTCTTTTTTTGCTGAGTTTACATAGCTATCTACCACAGAGTATTTGGAACCACTGTGGCTCTTTTACTCTGTTCACCACACAGTTACCAGCTCTCAGCCAATAGGAGTTAGGGTGTGGATGACAGGGGCTTAAGGTGGGAGAGTTTAATTGGCTAACAGCCAGAGTCATGATAGTCTGTCAAAAGGTAACTGGTGTTCCTGATGAAATTGGGACAGACCAGGTGAGATAGTTGGCTTTATTGCGATTGATTGCCTATTGATAAAGAGGTTTAAACATACCAGGCTGTAGTGTTCAGTCTGGTTTAACCATGTTAGCAGCTAACTTAATTCTCTACAATATGTCACTATGAAAAATTGTGTTTTGAGGGGGACAAAATGTTTGAGCACATGTTGGAATGGACTGATGTCCCAGAACCGTTCAAATCGTAATGCTGGCACATGTGGAGTGAAGAGTTTGCCTCTTGGTCAATATGCAGAGGTGACAGAAGTGGGAGGGTTGTGACGTGAACTAGGGACTAAAGGTCAAATGGGGCTGATAAGAGTATTGCCTTACAGCAGGGTATTTTCCCTCTCTCCCTCTTCAGCTCAGCTACCTAGAAACGCCACCTTATGTAAAAAACTGACCCTGGGCCTCCCGAGTGGCGCAGCGGTCTAAGGCACTGCATCGCAGTGCTAGAGGCGTCACTACAGACCCGGGTTTGATCCCGGGCTGTATCACAACTGGCCATGATCAGGAGTCCCATAGGGCGGCGCACAATTGGGCCAGCATCATCCGGGGGGAGGGTTGGGGGGAGGGTTTGGCCGGGTAGGGAGGGGTCATCGCACTCTAGCGACTCCTTGTGGAGTCAGTTGAACAGTGTTTCCTCAGGCACATTGGTGCGGCTAGCTTCCGGGTGTTAAGAAGCGCGGTTAGGTTGACCACCCAGGTTCATGGTAAACACACAGGAATGAGAACTTGATAAACAGAACATTATTGGTTAACATATTACCCCTGTGGACAAAGAGGAAAACCCAGTGATTGGAGTATAAACAGAAAATAATCCAGAAAGCAAGAGGGAATTGGGGACATTGTTTGCTACCAAAAATAAGACTATGCACCTACCGTATAGGCTCTGCGATGAATGGTAAAAAAAAACACTATAATTCAGCATCATACATGATTAATTAGACGATTATGATTTTATTAATCAAAAATTATTTATCCTAACACAGAACATTAATTCAAATCCAGTGTTCTACATCAGTTTCCCAAAGTCGGTCCTGAATCAACTGTGTAGTGCAAGGGCAAACACGTGTACCCAGGGGGGCCCCGGGACCGAATTTGGGAAACCCTGTTCTACATTCTAATGACCTTTGAATCCATAATTTAGGGACATGATGCGTTTGCTCAGGTCCTGGGATGAACAATATTACGTAACTGCAGTCAGAGGAGGACAGAGAATGACGTATTAGCAGACCAGTTACAACTAGACGTCAGTTAAACACTTCAACCCAATCCATTACTACGTTAATGGATTAATCATTGCTAGATAATGTGTCCATATGCATTACAATGGCAAGCTCTTATTGGTCAACCTGAACCACACCCCCAAGCGTCTGCAGAGCAGCACAGCAATGAGAAGAAAGCGAGAGAACAACCTTTGTGACGAAGTCTCTATTTCAGCATGACTCCCATGCTGACACTGCACACCATTGTCGAAGCTAGAGAACTGCAAAGATGTCAGCCATTAACCCTTCGCTTCCTTTTACTGAAAGGTAGAAAATAAAAAGGTATTTGCAGTGGTGGCATCAGAGATATTCTACTCCCTTATTTTTCTTGTTTCAAATGGAAGTCAATGAGCTGAGTAGACCAGACCCAACTGCTATCACATTGGTGTCTATGGGAGAGCCAGCCCCTTAAGTAGACAGGAACTGACCATTCTTTCAATGGTAAACAGCCTGATGAAAGCATCCTCATTTATCCTTATCTTTGGTGGCATTACGGGATTTTGGGTTTGATTCTGGAACACTCTTCTCCAGCAGAGGGTGCTCTGTCTCCATCTCTGTATAGATCCGTCTTCCCCTCTCAATGTCGAAACAGAGCTTATCAATATTTATCCCAGGCTACAGTATGAGCAACCCTAACTGATAAATCCCATAAAGAGACATGAGACATTTTAATATGTAGCGTAAGACCGTTCATTCTACACTTTTTAATTAGTTGAAGTGGTACACTTAAAAATCATGACCTTTGTACATGACAAAATCATTCACATTGGAACAAAAAAATATATAAAACAGTAAAAATATACAGAGCAAAGAGTTCAAAACATTGTTACAAAAAAATAAGCTTTTGGAGTGTGCTGACGACGAGTGCAGGAGTGGCACAGAAAAAAGGCAGAAAACATGCTTATGGAATGAAAAGATGTTGTAAATGATTTTTTTTCCTGATAAAACAAAGTGCGTGTGCTCTACAGTTCAGTATGCAGGCTAAGCTACCACACGAATGAAATCTAAACAGTGTTTTCCTTAGTGAATTTACTGAAGTACATCTAGTCAAATAAAGCTTTCACCACCATTCATATTTCATTCCAGTGCAAGTGTGGGTTATCCTGAAGCGGTGGCAACTAATCTTCCCACCTCTAGAAGTACAGTCACTTCTTCATTGTAGCTAACGGATGCTACCCGTCTTAACCATTGTTTCTAGTGTAAATTAGCGGCTAATAGATTAGCAGTGAGTAGAACTGCCCCACAGGTTGCTGTTAGTCAATTAGCCTAGCGGCTAATGAGGTAGCGGCTAACAGAACTCTACAACGACTGAGCAGTGTTCCTCTGGGACTGTGACAGGCCACTCCTGGACTGGACTGGTGGTCTGTAAGACTTAAACATCATGATACGTTGTAGTCTAACTGGTTTAGCGATTATTAGTAGTAACATGTATACACGACTTCATATAAAGTACAGCAAGCTCAGCTAATACATGTACAGTACATACACCACAGCTCTGCCTGAATTCCTTTTGAGGTCAAAGGTCAATAAAGCCATTTTTGTCCTTCCTGGTCCCTCTGCTGAACAGAATCTAACCCTAAAGATAAAATAGGTTGTTGACATCTGGTAAAATACATTGCTAAGTGCAGGTATTTAAAAAAAAAATTATACTCTTACAGTATTGCACACAAATGTTAGAGTTTTCAGTTCTAGCAGACTGTCATTCTTGTCACCCAACAAAGAGGAGAAGACTGGGTTTTTCATGTTGTACATTTACATGACATGTTTCCCTGTTTCCGAAGCAGTCAACCTACAGAGCAAGAGTCGGTCTCTGTAAATTCTCTCTTTTTCATTGAGGCATTAGTTACCCAGACAGGGAGATCTCATAGTCGCTGGCGGACAGTAGGGAGCACCCCACTTTCCTCACATTCTTGGCATTGGTGATACGTGCGGCCACCTCCACTGGCTTCTCGAAGTAAAGCACCAGGGCCTGCTCAGTGAGCACTGATGCCAGGAACTGCTCAAAGGTGATGGCCCAGTCTTTATCTATGCTGGTGCTGTGAGGCAGCCCCCCATCTCTGCCATTGGGCCCACCTTCAACGTGAGGCCCGTTCCCTCCCCCATGGGGCCCGTTCTCGCTGCGCACCAGGACCGTGTCGTCATTAATGTCCTCGCATTGAAGCTTGTCGTCGAGCTCATGGGAGCCGCCGCTGAGCACCGAGTAGGACGACATGGACGTGTCGTCTTTGGTCTCGTCATCTGAGATGAGCATGGAGGATGATGTCCCTGTGTCCTTCGGGGACGAGTCCTCCAGCTCAATGTCCTCCATGGCAGACAGCTGCTCGCCCCTGCCATCCCTTTTCGCAGGGCCACACGGCCTGGCCTGGCTCTCCTCCTTCCCCTCACCCTGGCCCCTCTGCTGGAAGACACCCTCAGGCTTGGTCCCTCCATCTCGGGCTGGCCCACTGGTTTTGGCCTCCTCTGGATCATCCTGGTCCTGCTCCTCCTGGTCCTTGGAATGGCAGAAGAGCTTGCCCACCTCGCCCATCTCCAGCAGCAGGCTGGTGACGGTGGCCGTGGCGTGGTACAGCTCCTGCTCCTGGGCGTCCTCGCTGAACATGTTGTACAGTGTCTTGCACAGCTCTATGAACTGGCTCTGAAGGAGAGCGAGAGAGAGAGAGAGAGAGGAAGACATACAGGTTAGCCTGGGAAGGAAGATGAGGTAGAGTCATTGGCACGACACACACAATTTCATATCCTCACACAGCCACATTGATCAAGTGGACTCCACTGACTCCCCCTGGGGAGGTGGAGTGGTTCTTAATGCTCTTACCTGGTTGAGTTTGGGCAGATCCTTCATGTTGTCCAGTTTGTTCTTGGTGCCCTGGTTCCACAGCCTCAGGTAGTGGCGGTAGTCAGGGGTGTGTAGTTTCTTCACTGTAGAAACAGAGGTGGCCGTTAAGAGTTAAAAGCTAGCAGCCTGGCACACTGACTATTTATAGGAGGCCATAACAACAACTAATGTATGTGCTGTTGTCAAGGAGAAAGTGTTGAATGAATAAGAGAACATGCACCAATAATGCCCTCAATAAACTGAAGTGGCATGCAGGCCTAGCTTGGGGACCATTTAACATGCAACACTCCCAGTTGCACCTTGAGACTGTTCAATTCTATTAGGAATCTATTGCTTTAATGGGAATTTGATTGTCTGGAAAATCCGTAAGTATATCGTCCCTAATCAGCGACCGTAGACAATTTTTGCTCCAAGAAAACATGATACATAGAAAAGTAACAGTACTTCCCCTTTTCATCCCAGAGTTTTGGGATGTGTGCACACGTGTGTGTGTGTGTGTGGAGTCAAATATGGTTTGAAATCATTTCAAATAGGAGGGAGATGACAGAGAGCGAGAGGTGAGATGAGGGAGGAGGTGAGCTGAAAGAGAGGGAGGAGGGAGAGAGAGGAGGGAGAGGGAGGAGGTGAGCTGAAAGAGGGGGAGGAGGGAGAGAGAGGAGCTAGGGGCCAAGAAGAAGGTGGAAGGGGACTGCACCGGCAGAGGCCATACCACTGCCCCAGCCCTAAAGACCAACGGTGGTGCAAGTGTCTGGGCCTGTTGAGACACCAACAGGAACTGTACCTGAATGATCAGCTGAGAGCCTACCCCTCCTTGCCCTCTCTGTGAGTAGTAGCACCAGGTTTGGAGTCAATTCCATTTCAGTGTAGTCAATTCAGGAAGTATTTTTTTTCTCATAGGAGGAAATGGTGAAATTGGAATTTGTTTACTTCCTGTATTGACAGAGTTTAAATGGAATTGACCCCAACCCTGTAAGCTACAACTAACTTCCTTACAGTGAAATGGGTGTTCTTGAGGTACAGTAAATAAAGGCCTTTGCAACAAATAAAGGAACATGAACAGTAGACTTTGTGGCTTAAGGTATTATCATTTAGATTGGAGCATTTACAAACTAGCGATAGATACGCGTGTCTCATAACTGTTTTATAGCAGTGCGTACCTTTCTCAGTCTTGAACGTGACCCTGACAAAGCCATCATCCTTCTCGCTCTTGCACTTTGGGTCAAGGCCTGGAGGAAGGGAAAGATCAAGAGTGCAAAGGTCAAAGGACACATTAGGAAGTTGTCTGAAGAAGGAAAAAAAAGGTGAGAGGTTGAAATAGGTTGATGCATGCCTTGAGTGGAGTGTGACTGTGATTGAGGGCACATAAGGCTCTGGTCAACATTAGTGGACTATATAGAGAAAAAGATGCAATTTGAGGCGTAAACATTGTGTAACCTCTGGCGTGTTGACGAGGACATGGCCTACCATTGGACGTTTCTGGGGTGATGTCCTCAAAGAAGTACTGGGTGGCCTCGAAGGCAGAGTCTGGCTCCTCCTGCTCATGGGTCACCTCTGGGAGGGGACAGGAAGACAACATTTTGGGCCTCATTGTTATTATAATTGATAGCATTTATATGGCGCCTTTCCAGATGCTCAAAGTACTGTAAGGGGCATTATCATAACGCCTCAAACACTGCAGTTGAAAAAGTGCAATAAAAATTGTATCCAATTGTATCTTTCCATCGAGGCCTCACACATCCCAATGTTGGATCATAAGTCTGAAATCAATGCCTTTATCGGTCATTTCTGTATCCTCTTCTCGCTAAACATCTGTTAGTTCTCAACATATATCATTCTGCCAGAGACAATATTTCCATGTGGCTGGCAAAGGAAAAAAGCTAACCCCATCATTCTGAGAACCAAAACAATAGCTGCTTCAGGCTTTCCTGTTATACAGGGAATTAACGCGAGCTGAGCCAGAGAGCCATGAAAGCTCTTCTGATTGAGAGGTAGATTTCCAGCTGAGTTAAAATACTGCTGTGCGAGTCTTGAAAAGGGAAGCTGCGGTTGGTGCTCCATATGCTCAACCAAGCGAGGGAGAGAACAAAATAATTCATCTTTCCTCCTTTACAGTAAAGAAATCCAATCCCCTATCCTTAAAACATCCTCCCCCTCACTCAGTTATGACAGCATATAAGGAGTATAGATTTCCCTCTGGACTCCCTCTCTGTGAACAGTACACACACACACACTTACCAGGAATCACATGTATCTTGTACAGGAGCTTCAGTTTCTCAGTCAGATCCCCATGGCATAAAACACCTGAAATACACCATAGATGCGAAAATCTATCATAACATTATGTCTATATAGACTTAATATCCATTTTCGACCAGTTGCTACAATCATTAGTCAACTTCTATTTGATACACCCCCTCACCCACCTCCACAAATACTCACTCAGTCCACTAATAAACTCCCGGAAATTAATCAGAGAGTCTCCGTTATGGTCCAGGAGCCTGAAGAAGCGCAGGGCCAGGGGGTCTGCGTGGGCCCCGTTGACAGGGGCCCAGGGGAAGAGCAGAGAGAACAGCCCCCTGAACTGCTCCAGGTCGATGCGGTACTGCTCCAGGTAGGGCAGGCTGGGGTCGTGGCGCTCCGTGGGGTTGCTGCCACCCGTTCCACCCCAATAGCAGCTGGTCAGGTGTTCCTCCTGGAGAATGAAGATGGTAGAAATAGATTTGATAGAGTCAACAGGCTTTTAATGTGAATGAAATAAATATATTACATTTATGTAGCAGTTTTCTAGAAAATGTATTAAAAAAAATAAAAAAAAAGTATAAAAGAAGCGAGGTGAGGTGGAATGAGACCGAATGGTGATACCTATGCTAAATGTGGGGAAATGTGGTCTCCCACAGTGAAGAAATGCATATAGATACCGCTGAATTGCTTTGCACAATGTTTCTAATGGATAAGTACATGATATCAGAGAACAATGTGAACATTGCACAACATTGGGTATTAAAAGTTCTCTACTTCTCACATCTTATACCAGCACCCCTGACCATTAGAACTGTGCTGAAGACTCATCCGTCTTTCTCCATGTCCTCTAACAGGACTGAGCAGTGAGCGTACTTTGTGTTAATGGAGTAAAATGCTGTTGCCAGGGTTTTAGGTCTGTCTCTATGGATATTAAGTCCCGGCTCCAATTATAGCCCATTATTCAGCATTGCCGTGGCAGTAGGGCACTGTGTGAGAGCTAGGAGAAATGAGACGCCCTGCCAAAGAAAAAGGGAGGCTGAGGAAAAGCACTACAGGAAGAGATGAGTTCCTTTAAGTTCCCATTGGTTAGAGTTCAGTTCCTTTAAGTTCCTATTGGCTACAATAGTTTGGCTGTCACTCACCTTGAACAGAACGTAGAGCTCCTCCAGTTCGTCGATGCTGAAGGCAGTCTCTGTGACAATGGTTCTGACCTGAAAGAGAACAGTGGATTTAGGAGCTGTGTGAGGAGATCAGAACTAACCAGCATTGAATACAATCAGAAACGATGGCTTAAAATGACTTGAAATCCTCCACACCCAACATCTGGTGTACCATACAGTGTGTGTAATAGCAGGGGTCGTTACCACGTTGCGTTTGGTGGTGTCCTCGATGGTCTGGATGACCCTTAGCCTCTGTTTGAAGCGCATCTGCTCGATCACATCTGCCCTGATGGAGCCAAACTTCTACAAACAGCAACATGGGACAGAGAGAGAGAGGTCAACACTGCTGCTATCCTAAGGCTGAGATATTCACTGAGACTGCATAATCACCAGCCAGAGTAAAGGTCAAAACAGAGTGACAGTTCTACCAGTGAATAAACTTGGGTCTAGGAAGCAGGGTTGGGCTGAATTCCATTTCAACTTAATTGACTGAATTGAAATGGACCCCATCCCTGACAGATTGAAGGAATGATTGAATGACGGGTGGATGGACGGTGCCCTGGTCATGGTGCGAAGACTCACCTCGTAGGAGCTGCGGACCAGCTTGAAGATGTCCACCTCCGGGTGGGGATCCCCATCGTCTGTCAGCAGGGAGTGCAGGTGGGGGATGGGAGGCAAGGTGCTGTCCTTATTGGTCACGCTGTCCAGGTACCTACACACAAACATTTCAAGCATATTCTTTGAATAAAGGCTTCTCTATGAAAAAGGTTATCACAACTAAATCCTTCATATTGACAGCGTATCAATATCAAGTTTTAATTGAATTAAGAAGCGTTGTTATTGCAGTGTTTCAAAACAAGATGAAGATCTCTCATGTCACTTCCGCCAACACAATTTTACCTTTGACCCGACTCATGGGGTCTGCTCTGAGTGAAAAACGAAAGTACCATGACTGACCAGCAAACCCATGTTGAATGACCTAATTGGTTATGGTTAGGATTAAGGTCAGGGCAAAGGTTAGGGTTTTAGTTTTAGTTCAGGTTAGGTTCAGGGTTCCAGTCATGAGTTGGCCTACCAATCATGTCCCTTTAGTCCAGGGCTGTTAGAATTCTGGTACTGCAGGGCTAAAAACCCTTCTGGTTTTCATCAGACCTGGTGCACCAGGTGAATACAATGACCTACCAGGTAGAAACAAATCAAGAAGTGTTTCTGCCCTCCAGGACCGAAATTGAAAAGCCCCGTTTTAGTATCTTTGGCCCCCACCCGTCCTCACCTTCCCAGCACGGTCATGGCCTCTCCATCGTCCTTGGCCCCCAGCAGCTGGTGGATGTTGGCGTGCAGCACGTTGAGCGCCAGCTGGAAGATGACCTTGATGCCCTCGTAGAAGAAGCAGTCGACCACCACCACGGCACTCTCGAAGGGCATGACACTGAGGAACAGGGTGAGGAACCAGGAGAGGGAAATGGTAGAGATGACTCCCAGGTCCTGCATGCAATCGTAGAGTTCAGGGACGTACTCCCTGGCCAGCTCCTCAAAAACACCCTGGTCTACCAGAGCTCCTGGAGAAGGAGAAGTGGGAGGTTAGCAAGACAGAAAAAAAGAGGCCTATGCGGACACTGATACAGTAAGAGGGAGAACGATGCCAACAGATATGCACAAAGACTGAGGGACACACACACACACATCTGAACACAAAACAGAGACACTGAGACCAAGTTAAAAATGCAGAGGCTAACACACTAGTAGACCACAAAGCCACCCATTGCCCTACTACAGCCTCATTCCAGAAGCTTCCAACTGACCTACGACCCTGGTGTTGTAGTAGTCAGGCAGCATCCGCTCACACAGAGCCACCAGCAGCCAGAAGGCCTCCTCCTCTTTAGCATACAGCAGCAGCACCGACGTCACAATGTTCATGGCCTAGGAAGAACCACAAAGATTATTCAGAATAATACATTCAACTTCTATAGCGCGTTTTTTTTACAGAATCTCAAAGCCCTTCAAAAAGCAAAACAAGAATCAAATTAAAACAGCTATGTGACAGTAGGTCTGGACTACAGTTTTCAGTCTGAGTTAAACATCTTCAGAGTTTCAAGCTGCCAACAGACAGACTGGCACTCAAGAGGGAACCACATGGTTTCGACCCGCAGGGTCACTACTATGTGACTTGACCATTTATAAACTGAAGAGCAGTGTTAATGTTTGTGTTGTAAAATAAGTGTGTGTAACAAGCTCTCACAGTCTCACTGCAGAATCAGATGTTTGTCCACATACATAACATTTTGAAGATTAGGCAATAATTCCGAATGGTTAAGGGTTAAGGTTTGGGATAAACAAAAATTGTGCTTAGCGCTGGGATTGAACACGCGACTTTCAGAGTCGGAGCTCGCAGTTTACGCCCATCCGCCATCCCTGTCCACAGGACTTAAAGGTAATAGCGCCAACATTGCCCCTAGAGGCCGGTTTTGAAGTAATCTCGTGACGTCCTGCTTACGTGGACGGATGTCTAATTTGGCAGTGGATCTTGAGCGACAGGACTGGTGCGTCTGTGTGTGTATACTATATACCATGCGTGTATACTATATACCATGCGTGTATACTATATACCATGTGTGTATACTATATACCATGTGTGTACCTGGCAGTAGCCTATGTTGGGGTTTCTGAAGGCGTAGGCAGTAAGGACCCTTCGTAGGGCAGCGATCCCCATCTCGTTCTGGAAGGCTGGGTGTTCAGGGAGGGAGCGGTGCAGGTCTCTCTCAATCTCCTCCGTGGCCAGGTTGTACTTGCCCATAGACTTCTCTACCAGGTCCTCGTAGTAGCCAGGGTGGGTCGCCATCTCGTTGATCGCCCCTGGGGGGGGGGGGGGGGGAATATAGTGACCACAGGTAGTATAGCGTTAAACGAGGCCCATTGGCACCAGACCATCAGCCAATTGCTGTTTTTAAAAAATGGTCTGGTGGAACAAAGTTAATATCAGGCCCATCTTTCAACTAACAGCCTTAGGAGAATTGCTAACAAACCGACGTTCGTTTTCAGGGGGATATGGAAAGAGAGCCTGTGATGTGACTTCCGCATTTGGACGTTAACAACGCAACATCTTAACTCCTCCACATTTACTGGATTGGTTGAACAGTGCAGAAGAGAACTTCCCCCCAACAGTTATTTTTTATTCTCTTCAAGACCATATAGGGGATCTAGTTTCAGGCGTTTATTTTACACCTGGCTAAGTTAGGCTAGCATTGCAATGGCATTGCATATTCAATGTAATCAGTTTCAGAAATGGTTGGAGTGATGAAACCAGAACTCAAGACATGCCATTGCTCACTCCATATCTACTAACAGAGAGATGTGGCAAGCAGCCAGTAGACATGCAGAGGTAAGCCTTCCACTCTCACTTTAGGCAGAATCCCTTCTACACAAAAACCTTAGTGCCTTTATAGCCCTCCCCTCCCGTACTCCCAGCTGTGGAAGCAGCCATTACTGTGCACTGAGAGCAACAACAACACAGGCTAAACCAGTAAAGGGGGGGGGGGGGGGTCCTGGGTAAAAGTCTGTTGAATGATAACACCCTCAAATTGACTCTTCTAGCGCAGTCAAACGCAGGCTTATCAACTGTTCCCACTGTGACAGTGAGTTCAGGGACAAGTACAGAGGTTGCATTCAAATGCTCCATCTTCTTCCACATAAAAACACAGCTAGCGAGCTTCGCCAAAAGAGACGCTAGGCTAACATGTAAACACACCAGTCCATCCAGGAAGTGCAGATGTATGGCTGCCATGGCGACTGCGGAAGGTACCACAAGTAGGTCACTAGGGGAAAGAGCAGGTAGATAGTCACTAACTGTTAGTGCTGTCGCGTGGGTGCAAGGAATTTCCTCCAGGAAGAAGAGGCTGAAGTATAAAACATTGTTTGGTGATCTCAGCAGTGACTCTCCCTGTAGGCCAACTGGTTCTTCAGGTTTATTTATATAGGTCAGCTTTTCACAGCTACAGTGGTCACAATGTAGGCCTACGTCTCTAACACAACCCCTACATAAGCTGCTGTGTTTGTAAAGCCTGGTTAAACCAGACTGACAGTGTTCAGTTTGGCGTACAGTAAGTAGACTATAGAATGTGTGCTCTCACTGTAATATGCTGTAGCAGTGGACGTGAAGCATGCAGCCCAGTTACAGGTTAGATACAGTGCGATACTGCTGCTCAGGCAGGAGATGGGAATGGAATGCGTTGCCAAGGCCAAGCTAATGCATGTTTAATGAGGCTACCCAAATCCATATGTACACTGAAAGAAAAGCTAATATTTGACTGTAAATATTTCTAATACACCTGGATGATGAACCATTCTGTGCTCATACCACAAAAGGGGGCTTGGGAAAACCCAAAACTAAAATCTGATGTGTTTTTCCTGTTGTTTTTCCTCCTGTGGTAACAATAACTATAGTAATGAGATGTGTGGTCCCACCACACGATGCCGAATGCAGGTTAGTGTATGAGGAGTTGGTGTATGAGCACGTAGTACTGTCTATCTGTGGTCTTTGAGTGTGTGTATCAGCACGGCTTGTGGAGATACAGAATGAGTGAAAGTCGAGTATATGAATGTCAAGAACCGGGGGGCATAATGTAATATACAAATGACTATGTACAGTGAATGTGAGAGTGCATTGTGAGATCATGCCCACGCCGGACTGTTTGTGAGAACGCGTGCGACTGTTGGCCTCACCGGAGAAGAGCAGCCACAGCTCTCCCCTCATGTTCTCTGGGATGCCTTTAAGCACCAGGTCCTTGGTCTTCTCTGTACGGTACATACACACCCCCTGGCCGTACTCGGCGATGTGGTTCTTCCACGCCTGTTCCTTCAGGAACTCCTTGGCCTGGGGAAAAATAAATTGACAGTTAATAATCTTGCATGTGTTGGAAAAAGAAATGTTCAAGGACAGAGAGAGTGAGAGAAAGAAAGTAGACACCCTTGTAACAGCTGTGCCAACAACCCAACAATCTCTGCAGAAAGCAACAACAAAAAAAGACTAGCCTCGTACGAACCATCCTAATCTGGCACGCTTACATTGTTTCAATACATGCAGAATGTAAGCTCGAGAGATCAGGATGGTTCGTAGGAGGCAAAAAACGAATTACCACCTCATTAAATAACGAGCCAGCGAGCCTTCAAAGCCTAAACAATATTTCTAACTTTCGACACAGACGTATGTAGCACAAATACTCCCCTAGAGGTCTCTGAAGAATTTAATTAAGGCTTTATTTACTTCAATTAACTCGGATCTAATTTACTTTACACACACTTCCCCCTTCCTTGGTCTACATCTGCAACTTCCCTACAGGCCTTTGAACTGTGCAATGCAAAGCCAGCTGGAGGTTAGAGCAGGAACAGAACACACTGACTGTAAGCCAAGCTTTGTTTTAGATCAAGGTTGAGACACTGATGGCACCGACAGACATGACCGCTCTGTTTCTGGCTTCTAAGCAACTTTGTTTTGTTGTGTATTGTTAGATATTACCGCACTGCTGTAGCTCGGAACACAAGCACTTCGCTATACCCGCAATCACATCTGCTAAATAGTTGTACGCAAGCAATACAATTTGATTTGAGGCTTGGGAAAAGCCTCAGGTTATTACATGCAGATATTGGATTCCCAATGGCTTATTCAGCATGCAGGTATATACACGCAATTACAGTTTGTTACAATATTTTGTCACTGTAAATAAATGTATTCAACTCAATTAATTTAGTCCAAGTTCAATTCCATCAATCATGTGGAATCATTCCAATTCTCTACTATAGCAATAGAGCATCTTCTTGTGTTCGACCACATGTTTATTTAACTAGGAAAGTCAGTTAAGGACAAATTCTAATTTACAATGACATTCCTACCCCAACCAAACCCGGATGACGCTGGGCCTATTGTGCGCTGCCCTATGGGACTCCCAATCACAGCCGGTTGTGATACAGACTGGAATCGAACCAGGGTCTGCAGTGACACCTCTAGCACTGAGATGCAGTGCCTTAGACCGCTGCTCCACTCGGGAGCCCCCAACATGTGAACAGACCATTCAATGACCGTACCAGTTTGGGGTTGAACTCCTCCGGCGAGCGGCGGCGGTACATGGTCATGAGGGCCTGGGTGGCGGTGGGCACGCTGTTGTCATTGAGGTTAAACTGGCGCTCACCCTCGGAGGAGCCCTCTGAGCCCAGACTGCTGCGCTGGGGACTGCTGGAGAGGAGAGAGCCCTGCTGGGAGTACATCTAGAGGAGAGAGAGAGAGACACAGATTCAGGATCAGAATTAGGAGATTGTTAATGAAGTCAATTATCATGAGTTTATCATAACTGTTCAACTGTTCTGAGACCTGTGATGAGATGCTATAATAACAATACTGAGAATACATCTGGTGGAGAGCAGAACACGTCCAGGATCAGGGTAAGGATAGTTGATGCAGTGTGCTTTATGATAAGAACTGATCAGAGACCTGTGATAATAATCATGCTAAGTATTTACTGAAGACCTGGAGTAGAGGGAGACTTATCAGCAAACTTGGGGAGCAGTTGTGGAAGAGTATAGACCTAAATGATGTACAACATCCTAGATATACAATGACATAGATGTGCCCTCACCTCATCGTCGGAGCTGTTCACACTCCCGGTGGTCTCCCTCTCGAAGTAGATCTTGGAGGTGGTCTGCTGCAGGAAGTCAGAGATCCTCTGGACCAGGAAGTCCCGGTCCTTGAGGTTGGCGAACAGGAAGGTCATCCTGTTCTTGGTGCTGATGGACACTGGGCTGGGCAGAAAGTTGGAGCTGTCTGCCTTCTCCACTATCGTCACCTGGGAGGGACAGAGACACAGAGGTCTGTCACAACAGATATGTCATTCATGTATCAGTCACAACAGGTATGTCAGTCACAATAGATGTCAGCCATATGTCAGACAACAGATATGCCAGTCATAACAAATCAAATGTTATTGGTCACATACACATATTTAGCAGATGTTATTGGTCACATACACATATTTAGCAGATGTTATTGGTCACATACACATATTTAGCAGATGTTATTGGTCACATACACATATTTAGCAGATGTTATTGGTCACATACACATATTAGCCTGCTACCACCCGGTTGTGTCAGACAACAGATACGCCAGTCACAACAGATATGCCAGTCACATGTCAGTCATAAGATATGAGGATGCAACATAAGATATAAATCTATTTGATATGAGAAAGTGGTCGATGTAGAACACGAATTACAGTAACCCATCACATGTGTATTGATTTATTTCACCATCTAACCACATAGGTCAATATTCTCATGTGCAATGACCTAAGGCCAACATACCATACCAAGCACACAATAAGTTTCACCATATCAACACTTCAACCCACATATTAGTTGACTGAATTGATTCAGTGCCACACATCATAACACTAGACATTAGTAGTCGATCCACGTTCTGCCCTGCCAGCTATTGGTAGTTTAAGATGGCTGATGGGGATAGGATGTGACAGGGTGGGTGGGGGGATGGGGTCCTGATTGACATGGCAATGGCTGGGCGAGGGGCAGCCAGTGACTAAAGCAGATTGGGAGTGACAGCCCCTACCAGAGTGTTAAGCCGGCTGCTGCTCTTTCTAACTGCCCTGCTAGTAACCCCCTACAGCAGCACACAGCACAACTTGTCTAAGGTAACCTTTCTTTCCTGATGGAAAATCTCAAATCTATAGTGGTCCCACATTGATTTATGTCTTAGCATCATCCAAAATTGTCACAGAAGTCTAGTTCAAAGGTAACCAACCCAAAATTCCAGAGCGCTCCAGTCAGTGCAGACTACTGCTCCGGGCCAACACTAAGCTCCAGGACTACGGTCAATCACCAGAATCTGTACCCAGCCAGACTCACCTCTCTTAGGGGGATGATGAGGCTGCACAGGGTCTCCTCCTTGGAAGTGAAGCAGATGTAGTTAGTGGAGACAAACATCTGGCCCAGGATGTGCATCTTGTTGAAGGGGGTCCAAAGGGTGCAGCCCGTGTGTCCGTCCAGCTTCTCATCCTTGGGCAGACGGAACAAGGCCCGGTAACGCTCGCTCTTAGCCCTGGCATCCAGGTCCCTGGGTGAGACAACAAGGTTCAAGAGATTGTCTAGTCTAGAGACGGTCAATAATCTAATTTGGAACATAATCTGTTGTCTTTAAATAGCAGCAGTAAATTGAGACTAACTGTCGGTGCAGTTCTTGACAGAAACCGGTGCGCCTGGCACCTACTACCATAACCTGTTCAAAAGGCCCTTAAATCTATCGTCTTGCCCATTCACCCTGAGAATAGCACACATACACAATCCATGACTCAACTGTCTCAAGGCTCGAAAATCCTTCTTTAACCTTTCTCCTCCACTTCAGTCTATATCATGGAAAGAGAAGGCATTCTTAATGTTTTGTACAGTGTATTTCCATACAAATGTATGTATTCCAAATACATTTACAAATGTATGTCACACATTAAAATACATTTGGCCAATGTTTTATATTTCCCATGTATCCTAAAATGCATCCCAAAAACAATTTAAAATGTTTTATTTTCTTTGTATGAAAAATAAAATCAATCAGGTCAATGTAGTGAAAGAGCCATTTGCAACCAAGTATGACAGTATAATGCTACAATATACATCTAGATGGGGCAACAGTTACTACTACAATAGACATCTATATAGGGCAACAGTTACTACTACAATAGACATCTATATAGGGCAACAGTTACTACTACAATAGACATCTATATAGGGCAACAGTTACTACTACAATAGACATCTATATAGGGCAACAGTTACTACTACAATAGACATCTGGATGGGGCAACAGTTACTACTACAATAGACATCTGGATGGGGCAACAGTTACTACTACAATAGACATCTATATAGGGCAACAGTTACTACTACAACAGACATCTATATAGGGCAACAGTATGAGTAGTAGTTAGAGAGTTGGAATCTGTCTTGAGAGAAATACATTTGAAAGTCTTGGGCTAATGACGCAAGCTTGGGTGTTCAAAGTTAATAGCTCCAGTAAAAGTTCAGCTGTACCTGAAAGGATTATGACAAAGTCGTGCTGTAGATTTAAAGAATGCAAAAGTGTCTGTGAGCCAAACTACTAGAAAGGAACCCAGTTTAAATATACTACTAATGCCTCAGCTGGTTTTCCTCCAGGCACGTTGGAACAAGACTATACATTTCTTTCCTCTGAAGTCATTTTTGTTGTTTGTTGGTGGTCTTATGTAGTCAGTTAAGTATTGGTATATTGTTTATTAAACTGTGTAAAACTTACAACACCATGCAACCACATGGAATGGTTGTGAATGGCTATAGGTCACCCACAGCAAAGAATTTTGTGCAGCATTATAAATGACTACATCATGACTAAACTTACTGCATCTCCCCAGAAACCAATCCTCCGCAACTATCAACCGAACCTATTGAGGGGAGACCAACAAAAATCTCTGAACTACAACATCCAGCCTCACCAAACCTCCCCAGAACTTCACCAAACCTTCCCAGACCTCCCCAGAACCCCCTCCACCAAACCTCACCTCTTGAGGGCAGACACCTTTTTGGGTGTCTTCCTCTTGAGTTTGGGCAGAGAGCGGTCCTGCTCAAAGCCCTTGTTGTCAAGGAGCTGTCTCATGGCGATGTTGGCCAGTTGCTCCATCAGCTTGAAGGTCTCGTTGATGTTGAGGAAGACCGAGAAGACGTGCTCAGCCACCCGCGTGCTCACCTTGACCGAGGAATGGAAGCATGAATGAAGGTTAGAGGGGTGTATGGATGGACAAAGAGACATTAAAGTGATGGTAACATGCAGTATAGTTGATATGATTTACAAGGCTCACCTTGACTGCATCGGGGAGGAGGAGCGTGGCGCTTTTCTCCAGCTGGGTGATGTCGGCCCAGCGGATCACTAGCTTGGCTGAGTGGGGAAGAAAGAGGGCGAGAGAGAGAAAGAGGGCGAGAGAGAGAGAAAGAGGGCGAGAGAGAGAGAAAAAGGGCGAGAGAGAGAGAAAAAGGGCGAGAGAGAGAGAAAGAGGGCGAGAGAGAGAGAAAGAGGGCGAGAGAGAGAGAAAGAGGGCGAGAGAGAGAGAAAGAGGGCGAGAGAGAGAGAAAGAGAGATGGTTGTATTTATACATTTTTGAGTTGCATAAGAGCTGATTGTTTGAAATATACACCACTTCATCTTAAAAATGACATTGTATCCACCCAGAAAAATATCAAGGGGTTGTACTATTTTTGGGGACTTCTGAAGGGTCTTCAAAAGCTATGCAAAAGCTATGAATAATCAGTAGGTAGTAGGTAGCATGCCAGTGGTCCCTACCTTCTTTCCCCAGCAGGTAAGAGTAGAAGCAGATGTGGTTGATGCTGAGGTAGAGCCAGCCCTGCCGGGGCACACGGCCCTTCCAGTAGCTACAGGAGTAGTAGTTGACCAGCTTCTCCTCTTCAGGCATGCCAAACAGCTTACGGAACGTACAGATGGCCTCCTTGAATTTGTCAGTGTCATCGTCCTCCTTCACGTCGTGGTTCTTGTTGTACTCGGCGATAATACCCTGGGGCAAGAGACCAATAGAGGGAGTGAGGGACTTTGAGACAATCAATAAAAGTTCAACAATTAATTTTCAAATAGAGATAGCTAGAAAGTGAGAGAGTGAGTGGCAGACAAAGTGAGAGAACTAAATAAATCTTATCTGGCTAGCTTTTGTAATCTATTCATTGAGTAAGAACTACTTCATCACCATACAGATACATACAGAATCTGATTTAGAGGCTGTGTCAGTAGCTGGACCTGTTCTTAGGTTACAATAGTAAATACAGCCGGGCTTTGTTATTTTGCCCCTGGCAGGAGTCATTTTGACAATACTAGTTTGACTACATGCTAGACTAATATTACACCTGGCATGACAAACATGTCACAGTCAAACGTCATACGTTCCAATGTCCAAACTGTCAAAATGAATTGCTGACAACCACCATTACTATTGTCACAAACACCATTACAAAGATTTGTGAAACTCCACAAACCCCACCATGCAACCCCTCTAAACACAACCAACCTTCCAAATCCCAGAGAAGTCCATACCGCTTCTTTAGAGACAAGCATCTGCTAAGTGACTCATATATACACTAAACAGTACCTGAACTTTGCCCTTGACAAAGGTAGTGATGTCATTCTCGTTCTCAAAGATGGACAGTGTCTGCAGGAGGTTCTGCTCCAGCCACTCCCAGTGTTCTGTGATCTCCTTACGGGAGCACCCTATGGAACGAGGGAGGGGAGAAGAGACGGAGGAGGAGGAGGAGACAGGGGTGCATCAGGGAACTTGATTACAAGAGGCTCCCAGGAGAATGTGGAGGCATGGAGTTTCACCCATTCCTCATTTTCTTTGAGACATTACAGCATGTCGACTGAGACGCTCCTCATCATTCTTACAATTGTATGCAAATGTAACATGTTTAGCATACTTGGAATCCAAACCTACTCTTCTGGATACTAAGTAGTATGGAGGTACATGATTCAGGATCAGTGACAGACAGACGAGGGGAGACAGTACAGACAGCAGTAACAAGCTGTTCAGACAGCTAATCAAGACTACTAGACACAACCCACCAGGCTGTAAACCTAGGTGTTATTTTAGACTGACCTAAAAAAATATATGTTTTTTTTGTTATATTTATTTAACAAGGCAAGTCTGTTAAGAACAAATTCTTATTTAAAATGACGGCCTAGCAACAGTGGGTTAACTGCCTTGTTCAGGGGCAGAACAACAGATTTTTACCCCGTCAGCTCAGGGATTCAATCTAGCCACCTTTCGTTTACTGGCCCAACACTCTAACCACTAGGCTAGAGCGTTGGGCCAATGAAGGCCCACATCAGAAATGTGACCAAATCAGCTTAGAAATATTGTCAAAGTGTGACCATTCCTCTGTCAAGCCCATACTGACTAATGCATGTTTTTATTACTGACAGGCTTGACTATTGCAATACACTCCTGTCTGGTCTCCCCCCTCAACAAAAAAAACATTGACCAGCTTTAATTAATTCAGAATGCAGCAGCACGTGTGCTTACAAAGGCCAGGAGGAGAGCACACACACACACACACACCACCTATTTTAAAGTCAATGCATTGGTAAGCCAGTTAGTTTTAGAGTGGATTTTAAAATTGCTTTATTGATTTTTAAAGCACTACGTGGGTTTGCACCTGAATACATGTCTGATATCTTAAAAGCATATGTGCCGGGTTGTCCCTCAGATCCTCTGTCACTGGCCTTTCAGCTGTTCTTAGGGTTCAGCTTTTACTTAGGGTTCTTTTAATCATATTCCCATATATAGTCACATGTAATTTAATACATTAGTCTCATGTGTACTGTTATTTTAAGTTCTCTTAAAAAAATGTATTGTCTTATTTGTATAGAAAACTTTGTTTTTATTTTTCTCACCTTTTATTTGTTAATCACTTTAAAACGCATCCTGTAAGACATGTGCTATATAAATGAAGTTTGATTAAATCTAGACAGCCCAGCCACTGACATTACTTGGCCATCCCCTCTGCTCGGCCTACATTTACTACCACACATATGGCGATAAGCTCATGGCTATAGCGCTATTGGCTAATTAGCTTCAGATATGTTACGATCCTACTTAAAAAGGTGAAATAATAATGCCCTGCAATACAGCACACCTTAAATTCAGGGAGAATTTTGAATAGTATTGGCAGGCAAATCCCTATTGGTGCTACTGTGGCTACTTGTTAGCAGCTACTTAGCGCTAGTGAAATCTGAGAGCCAGTCAAGGCAGAGCCTGCTAGCACAGAGACCTCAGTGTCCACTATCGTTAGAGGCCTCATCCGTCATCCATCTCCCCTTTAAGTAGCCCACTGCTGCTCATCTCTTAGCTACATTAGTGATGACGTCTGGCAGACAGACTGCTCCACGCTCCCTCTGTGCTGGAGGATAGGCGGATAGGGAGAGGGGAGGGAGGAGTGGTTGCCATTTCAAGGCCAGCCCTCAGGAGTCTTCTTCTCTGGGCTTCCATTTCAGAGAGGTAGAGGGTCTTCTCTCCTGTTTCTTTCCCCTACTCCTTTTTCCATATGGGAGCACTCACTAAGGCAAATACACATGCGCGTAGTCACACACTATTCAAAGTCCTCCAACACAACAGACTTTTCGATCCACCATCTCAGTTCATTTAAAAACAGAGCCATTGTTCATTACGTCTGGGGAGTATGGTTCTGAAGCCTCTCCTTACTTACACAATGATCCCTCTTTAAAAATAAATCCTTCCTTTCCCGTCCGCTAGTCATGGGTCCGTGGGATTGCATTATGGCTCCTCCAGAGTAGTAAATTATTTGTGTGACATAACTGCTCAAGGAAAGAGGAAGGTGAAGATTGGGTTTCTGTGATGTCACAAACCATTGTAACTAGCCAAAATAGGTGTGATGAGATAGCTCATTTGGTTGAGATCGTGTAAGTATCTTACATTTACAGCCCTGAGTTAACCTTTTAGCTTTTCCATATAGGACATTAGGGTGGTTAACCCTTTAACATGCAAAGAGAGAGTGTTAACAGATGAAGTAAGCAGATGTAATGTAAGCTTTACCATGCTAGCTAATTAACTAAAAAAAAGCATGACAGCTCCTCATATTTTGAGCGAATCACCATCGATTCCCATTCCTGGTATCCGTTTCCCCCCAGTCTAGCCCTTTAAGAGCAGTGGGCCATGATGTGATGCTTGGCATTTGCAGGAAGTGAGAACATGGTGCAGGAAGAGAGGGCCTTGTGTGGGAGGGGGGAGAGAAAGAAAGAAAGAGCGAGAGAGAACTATACACAGACACACACAGTACACACCATGAGCAATGATCCAGTAGATTAGGGAGTCAGGTGTCTGGTAAAGGATTCTGTAGGGGGCCACTCGAGCACTGGAGTCCAGCACCACGTCCAGTGTTCCCACCAACAGACCTGCGGTGGGAGGAGGAGGGAATACCGTGGGTTAGGGAGGGAGACATTGTGGGAAAATCATGATCGTCTATACAACATTGTTTGGACGTTGAATAGATAATGCATTGACTGTCTTGAGGATGGAAAATAAAACCTGTAAGTGATCCAAGAACTTAAAAAGCAAATACAAACAAGTCATGAATCCTCCCCCTAAAAAAATGACTTCAAAGCAAAAACCCAACAAAAGAGTTTATGTTTTAGCCCATTTCAGACACGTAACAAAGCACCCCTCCACCATGTGAGACAGCAGACCGTTCTGGGACATTAACCCTTGTTAGACCACTTATGCTCTCCTCAAAAGGCCCTTGATGGAGCCCTCCGGCGATGAGATCACCACTTATGAAATAGAGGGAGGAGGAAGGGGTATTTAGGGCTGACGGGCAGTTGTGGCTTTCCTGTCCTGACTGCTTCATGCCCAATTTATATTATAGGACCAAACCGAGCGACACAAACCAGGACTGTGCCCGTATCTACAAAGCATCTCAGAGTAGGAGTGCGGAACTCAGATCGGTTTAGCCTTTTAGATCGTAATTAGATAGGTTTATATGGACAGGTGGGGACCTGATCTTATATCAGCACTCCTACTCTGATACATTTAGTGGATGGGGTCTGGGCTGGCCTGGTTATACATCCACCATAGTTGCTGGAACTGTGCTGGAAAAGACACAGTGAAGAAATATCCCAGCCAGCACAGTACGGTTCAGGTTGGCACTAATGTGTGAATCTGGTATCAATGTTCTTGTATGGAGAAGTGGGGTGGATGGGCAGATGGCACAGAGCTCAGATTTCCCATGTGACAGATCGATGCGGAGAGAAGAAGGTGAGAGTAAAGTCACCTGGAATAAAAAGGACGAATCCCCTATAATCTAATGACCAGGGGATGAATCCCCTATAATCTAATGAACGAGGGAAGTGGAGAGATAGATGGACAGATTATGGACTCATGACAGCTGAAAGAAGCCAATAACTCCCGTCTCTTTTAAAGAGTTGTTTTATTACCCTAATGCTTCTCATCTCTGATACAGTAATAATACATGACTAGTGTCTAGCTACTGTCTATTGTAAACCACAAGATCATAAAATCAGAAGAAACTGGTACCACAATTTTAAAAAAATAAAGAGTGGAGGAAAAACATCTGAAGTGATGAATATGCTAGTCTTGCTAAAGGCCTTTTGTTGTGAATAGTGATAAGTCTCGTTTTTTTATGCCTTGGGGTCTAACATGTCATCAAAGTTTGAGTGGAAATGACACTCCTTTTCCAACAAACTCAACCTTTGATAGAAAGAAGCTTTTTGGCTGCCATATTCCACAGTCGCCCTGAAACCTTATTCCCGGTGCGGGAATTTTACCATTGCCACGACAGCTTCTTGCCAGTCACACAGACCGAGATAGACGAAAAGAGCGATGTGGGGAGAGAGGGGGACAGAGACAGACAGGGAGAGAGACAGACATGCAGAAAGGGAGCAAGAGAAACCAAAACAGCCAGTCTGGATGATATTCTTCCCTCCATACATAATGTCTGCTGGAGGACTTCTGGGACACCACTCATTTATTCTTCCCTCCATACATAATGTCTGCTGGAGAACTTCTGGGACACCACTCATTTATACTTCCCTCCATACATAATGTCTGCTGGAGGACTTTTGGGACACCACTCATCTATTCTTCCCTCCATACATAATGTCTGCTGGAGGACTTTTGGGACACCACTCATTTATACTTCCCTCCATACATAATGTCTGCTGGAGGACTTCTGGGACACCACTCATTTATACTTCCCTCCATACATAATGTCTGCTGGAGGACTTCTGGGACACCACTCATTTATACTTCCCTCCATACATAATGTCTGCTGGAGGACTTTTGGGACACCACTCATCTATTCTTCCCTCCATACATAATGTCTGCTGGAGGACTTCTGGGACACCACTCATTTATACTTCCCTCCATACATAATGTCTGCTGGAGGACTTTTGGGACACCACTCATTTATACTTCCCTCCATACATAATGTCTGCTGGAGGACTTCTGGGACACCACTCATTTATTCTTCCCTCCATACATAATGTCTGCTGGAGGACTTTTGGGACACCACTCATCTATTCTTCCCTCCATACATAATGTCTGCTGGAGGACTTCTGGGACACCACTCATTTATACTTCCCTCCATACATAATGTCTGCTGGAGGACTTCTGGGACACCACTCATTTATTCTTCCCTCCATACATAATGTCTGCTGGAGGACTTCTGGGACACCACTCATCTATTCTTCCCTCCATACATAATGTCTGCTGGAGGACTTCTGGGACACCACTCATTTATACTTCCCTCCATACATAATGTCTGCTGGAGGACTTCTGGGACACCACTCATTTATACTTCCCTCCATACATAATGTCTGCTGGAGGACTTCTGGGACACCACTCATTTATACTTCCCTCCATACATAATGTCTGCTGGAGGACTTCTGGGACACCACTCATCTATTCTTCCCTCCATACATAATGTCTGCTGGAGGACTTCTGGGACACCACTCATCTATTCTTCCCTCCATACATAATGTCTGCTGGAGGACTTCTGGGACACCACTCATTTATACTTCCCTCCATACATAATGTCTGCTGGAGGACTTTTGGGACACCACTCATCTATTCTTCCCTCCATACATAATGTCTGCTGGAGGACTTCTGGGACACCACTCATTTATACTTCCCTCCATACATAATGTCTGCTGGAGGACTTCTGGGACACCACTCATTTATACTTCCCTCCATACATAATGTCTGCTGGAGGACTTTTGGGACACCACTCATCTATTCTTCCCTCCATACATAATGTCTGCTGGAGGACTTCTGGGACACCACTCATTTATACTTCCCTCCATACATAATGTCTGCTGGAGGACTTCTGGGACACCACTCATCTCCACTAGCTTTTCTAATGAAGACATCTGAACACAATTACATCTCTGGGGCTCCATTTCTCTCTCCCTCCTGTTCTCTCTCTTTTAATTCTATGCAGGGCGCAATAAAAGGTTAGGGCGAATTCAATGAGAAGTGCTTAAATAATGATTAAAGGCAAATAGATAATTAATATATCATTAACATATTAATTGAATATGATAAAAAAATGGCTGTAAATATCAGAGTGGGCCTTTAAGAGGCAGTTAGGGCAATTCAGGTTTCACACTGGATGGTCGTAAACAATATGGCCGTCGGTTCTGACAGGTGTAAGGGCTTGAGATTTCCCATCTGAACTAGGCCTATACTTGTAGTTGCACTCACCGTGAACAAAACCCAACAGACAAACTTTCAACTGTATCTTCACATTAGTCACCATTGATAAGGTTACTGTACAGTTATATATATTTGTTTTTTAAGTGATAACTGCAATGACAACGCAGAACAAAAACAGAGGTACAGTACGAAATCACAGAAACAGAAAATAAACTAGATGGGAGAGAACAGAACAGCTTGGCCGATATGCAAAAGGTTTGTGTGTTAGCCTCCATTTCAAAGGGTTAGCACAGACACCAAAGCAGTTGTTGTTACTTTGGGGCTGGCTAATGCAAGGATACAGGATCTGGGCCTTTCTGACAAACATGTTGTGGGCATAAAAGGACATTTTCAGTTTCAAACTTTAATCGGTTGTTTCTGTTGAACAGTGTTAAGTCCAGTTCTGCACCCCCAGGGTTGCACATATTTGGTCTAGCCCAGCACTGACACCACATTCAGCTAAGAACATGAGTTGACTAGTTGGGCTGGAACAAAATGTGCAACCATGTGGGTTACCTCAAGACATGGAGTTGCAGAACACTGAACAAATACCTGTGAAGCACCTCTCAGTTGGATAGGCAGGGCATGACCTGAACCCAGCGGTGTTGCAGGGATGTGTGTTAGGGGTTAACACAGGAAGCACAGGTGTCAAGCACAACAAAAGAGACCACTGACGAGTGAGACCCACAACATCCTGTGACTTCTGCGACTGCATGCAACCTACAGCTCAAACCTCGCACTCCAAATAAGTTGCACAGTTAAGATATCAACAGCAATGGAGAGGATTAGTATGCACGGTATTTTATGAAGAAGGAATTAGTGCACCCTACAGGGCTACTTTTCCTGCTTTCACCCTCAGAACACATGATCCAACACCATGCTATAATAACAAGAGTTAATATGAGCTACTGTACTGTGGTGTTTTGTAATGGTGAAGAGAAGGCGGACCCCAGACCTATAGCCTAGTGTTGACCCTTTAATCCATAACATGAACTTTGGGAAACCACACATATGTTCCTATACATTTGAATGTACTTTCACCACCCCACGCGCAACACACACACACACACACACACACACACACACACACACACACACACACACACACACACACACACACACACACACACACACACACACACGACCAAAGAAAAACAAGATGTACAGAAACTAAGCTCCAATGATGAGAAATGCTGCCTTTGTTGTGGGTGGGGATGGACAGAAACGAGTCTAAGTGTACATACAGTAGACTGGAGAACAGACCAGCATCATGTGATGTTTTGGACTTTTTATAGATTGGAGAAGCCAGGAAACAAGGTCAGAAGCTGGGCTGCCTATTGTTACTTAGCAAAGCTCCATTCTCTGTTCAGTTGAGACAGCTAGTTCCTACTTTCCACTCAAGAGTGGGAAAAAAAACATCTTTGAGCAAAAGCAATCGGTTTTCCTCTCCTTTTCATCGGTCTCCATCCTGCTTTCTGTTGGGTCTATTTCAGTGTTTCATCTGGAAAACTGTATAGCAGTGGAGGAGAAGTTCCGATGGGGATTGAAGGAAGGGTCCCACCCTTGCTTTGGGGGTCTGGGTTCCCTGCCAGATAATTTTTATGGAGGACTGAGAAGCTCAGTACTGGTGACTTATTAAAAACGGTCTTTCTACTCCAAAAATGAACAAAAATACAATTATCCTGACACCATCTAAAATATAACTTCCACATCCAGCAATTAGCACAATAACACATGTAAAATTATTTTGAAAAAAATATTTTGACATATTGGACAATGCATATAGTCTATGCATGGTCCATATTATCAGGTATGCTATTAGCAATAAGCATTATCACCTGTAGCACAACTGATGCAGAGAAGAGCAAATAAATGGGTAGTCCCATGCTTCAGCCTGTCTGCAGTTACCCTATTTGGCTAATCATTAGCCAATTATTTTAACTAGTTATTATGCATAAACACAGTGAATATAATGTAGAGCTAGCTACCTGTTAGGGTAACCCAGGGTAACACCCCCCCTTCCTGTACTTGAGGTAGGGTGGTGTTTTACCTCAGAGCTATCATACAATTGACCAGTGTTACATTTATCCCAAATATCCCCCATGCACTAAAAAATGCCTGGTGCAGTTCTTGCATATTTAGGAGTTGAGAAATACACATGCATCGACTGCTTGTCAGAATGCATGCTTCCCTCCTTATGGCACTTGTAACCTGAATGTGCCATGAGAATAATGTGTATCTTGCATAGAACACACAAAAACAAGCCGACTATAAAATATTAACTATTGTACTATGGAGTTACCCGATTTTTATATTCATGACTTGTTTGTTTGCAGAGGAAAAGTACATGTGGACAGTTCTAGCATTGGCAGAAATATTTTCTCATGTTCCATATTTTTTGGGACGTGGCAGTAATGATTTTACTGTGGAGCAGCACCACAGCAAAATGACTACAGCGGAAACACTGGTCTATATTCTCCCAAGTACTGACACAGCACCTAATCACCCCACTGGCTGAGAATCAATATTGTTTCAAATAACAAGAACCTGATACGAAGTAACACCATACATGTTATTTTAAGTCATGTTTCTCTAACCTAACCCCCTGTAACACAGCTGTAGTGTTATTCCTTTTCTTCTTTCCCAAGCCTCAATGTGTACCTCCAGGTCAGAGGTCACCAGATAAGATAGGTGACGTAAAGCAGCAGATGATAGTGTGGGTAATGTTCGATGGTCAAAGAGGTCGATGGTTAGAAGTCTAGTCCAAGTGTCTATTGAGGGCGATGTCATCAGGTCTACGTGATGTTAGTCACCCAACACATGTAGGCCTAGTAGAGTTTCAGGTCATAATGACTCCAAAATGTCACACTATTGTGAAATGTTAGGTACTATAGGTTAGCTTATTGTCCCTTGGATAGTGTCATTTTTGCAGTGAAATATGGTGAATAAACTCCAATCCAACATTTGGGGTGGAAGGTAGCCTAGCAGTTAGAGCATTGGGCCAGCACCCGAAAGGTCGCTAGTTCTAACTCCCGAACCGACAAGGTGAACAATCTGCCCATGTGCCCTTGAGCAAAGCATTTAGCCCAAATTGCTCCAGTGTCACCGTAGATAATGGCAGACCGTGGCAGAGACACCACTCTCCGAGGGGCTCTCAAGGAGAGTGGGGATATGCAAAAACAAACATTTCCAATTCACATGCGTATTAATACACAATTGTCCAAGTGGGAAATAGAACAAATATAAGCACCTACCAAATTACCATCGTCAACATTTCACAATTGAAGCTTGACATTTTTCAAATCTTAGGACTTAAGATTGATTTTAGGGGAACTAGTCATCTATAATGAAACTGTACTATATTTTCTGTTTCTCAGTCTCTATAAATCAATTAAATCAAAAAAAGTGCTAATGTTGACTTTTCCTCATATCAAGTAGCCTCATAAATATGGCTTAAATCAAAAAGCGTTGGCCCTGGTGCCCTTCCATATGGCCCAGGAGGACCAGGTGCTCGCTTGGCTTTCTCTGCCCGCTGAAAAGGGGTGTTTACTGGGCAGTGCCAGTCATTGTGCCCAGGCTCTCTCTTCTCCTCAGCAGGCCAACTGGCACACCACACGGTCCGCTCAGTATTCACATAACAATGACATCATCACATATCACCACCGCACGCTTTGTGTCGCTATCCCGAGACAATAGGGAGAGGCAGAGCGTTGGTTCGGGGGCTAACTTTCAGTCGCTGGCATGCGGGAAAAAATAATATCTCCGTCCTTCAGTAAAATGTCAGCGAAATGTCTTGTTGCTGACCAATGAAGTGAGATACTTCCAGGCCATTTTGGCTCCCCTTGTCATATTCATTACTGGCTGGCTGGCACTGAAGAGGGAGTGACTGACTGGCACTGAGGACAGCAGCACACAGTTCAACTCTCTTTGACCCACCATGACTGCGTCGGCCAGTCTAGTCAAAGCAGGGCTATAGATATATCCATCCAGATATCCATCCAGAGTCAAAGACTTGGACTGAATCTACTGTACCTAAAATGAACCCGACTGACTTTAACTGATCATGTTCTATCCTTTTTTTTAACAAGGTAGCATCATTCGTAACCCATTTTCATATTTTTGGATTCTCAGTTGCGATGAATTCAACAGACAGACTGAATCCAGGTCAGCCTGATTGGGATGGCACCCTATGCCCTACATAATGCACTACATTTGACCAGATCCCCGGTCAAAAGTAGTGCACTACATAGGAAATAGTGCACCATTTCAGATGCAGACACAGTCGCCACCACCTATGGTCCTAAAATGATTGCTCCTCCCTGATGTAGCAGTCCTCCTAGTGACTGTGGACTAATTTGGATGGAGTGAGTGAAGTAGAAGAGGAGGAGATGAGTAGAGAAAGGAGAGGGAGAGATGATTCAGCATGTACTACTCCTGCCGGGAAGAAAGAGTGTGCCTTTGCTCTGCGTGTCTCCTTGTGTATGGGTTGTCTCGGTGGCATTCAAAATTCAGTACGGGGAATGACACATCAGCCATTTTAACATTCCCTGGGCGTGCTGGGCTCTAATCAATCACAGGTTCATTTCCATTTAATGGAGCCTTTTAACGGTCCCAAGTGCTGGAATTTGTCTTCCCTGTCAGGGGAGATGTGTCCAGCCTTATGTTAGCTAGCTAGTAGCCTAATGAGATTACAATTGGAGTGAACTAAGCACAGTCAATGATTATCTATTTAACAAATCTATGCATTTCTTTCCTTGTTTTGTTAATGGTTTAAAGGGTATATAGAAGGCTTACTCTTTGCAACAATATTAGTTACAATTTTCCAGGATCACCTAAAGTACAAGGCCTACATAAATAGCCCAGATCTTGGGATGCTGATCAATAGGGTACATTAGCTGCTGAATGCCCACTATCTCCATTGTATGTAGTTCTATGGGAGGAGGTCCATAAACGTACAACAATGGCCCTATGACTATTCTGAGCTTAAAACCTCATTCAGATAAAATGACACCTGCATTTGTCTAGTTATAGTAGCTCTCGAGTGGCACAGCAGCCTAAGGCACTGTATCTCAATGCTAGCGGTGTCACTACAGACCCTGGTTTGATCCCGGGGTGTATCACAACCGTCTGTGATCGGGAGTCCCATAGGGCGGCACCCTTGGCGTCAATCCGGGTTATGGGAGGGTTTGGCCATCATTGTAAAATAAGAATTTGTTATTAACTGACATGCCTAGTTAAATAAATAAAATATAGTAGTAGAGGCTATTAGGGTCACGTGTCTATTCATTCATACAGGTCTACATCCCTTCATGCCATTGTCACCCCTTTGATACCGAGTGACCTGACCCCAATCCCTCCCTACGCATGCAATCTTCTCTCCATCACTAAACATGAATAATCTCCCAAACCAAGCGAGAGACCCGGCCAATTTGTCTTGGCACTGCTTGCACACCAGCTGTAATAGCGTTAAATAATCCTAGCCACGTATATCTGAACTCGACGATGGAACATTCGTGGAGTTGAGCTATGCTTGGCTACAATAATCCATGATTTGGAGACGAGGAGAGAGACGCAGAGCAGAGACAGTTATATGTATCTCACCCGCTAGTCCTCCTCTGCCGTCCCCGTGGCCCTTGCGTTTCTGGAGGATGAAATAGGGATTTGCTCGCTCGGTTATCCACAACGCACCCGCCTGCAACACCTCTTCAGGGTGCACCCACATCTTCGTCCAGTTGATTCTAAAAGCACATCAAATCCAGCTGATTCAGGCGGTGTCTGTCAAATGAACTGGAATGCTGATTCGGTCTATCCAGTGGCTGAGACTCGATGCAGGTCCACCGAATAACGAGTACAATTGGACAACGACAACTTGGTTGCAGTGTAGGTATAGAACTATGACAGCATAAAGACACAATTTATTCGCTAAAAACACGCAAAAATAAAATACGCTCTCCAAACATCATGCAAAAATGGTGTGCAATACACTCAGTGGATCTCAATTACTAGGTGGCACAATAAAGCGGGTATCGCATTAAAACAACCGAATCTGACAGATTTCTGTAGGGATGGATCTGAGAGCGACACTTCGGTTCGGTCTTTGTTGTTTATTATCTGTGTTGTAACCGCTGTCAGGTGGATATCGATGCCGCCGACGAGTCCTCGTTCATCGGTCGCCAGATATTTCAGAATGAGCGATGGTTGGACGCTAATTAATGTGCCCACAAGCACGTTATATCCATTAGGCTATTTACAACCTACTATCCAACATATATGTATGCTGCCTGCCTCCTCATCGAACAACAATGTAATTTAACGCAACCCACTCTCTACCGCCGCTACCGCACAGCTCCGTATCAACAACACGCGTCACAGAGTGGCCACATCGTTACGTCAACTTTGTGGGAGGTGGTTGCATAATTATAGCCTGGGCCCTACGTGGTAATAAAGTATGAATTCAAATGACTAAAGTTGTTCATCGATATGACTTGGCTACTGTTTACAAATACCAGGTGTCGAAGCTGTCTTCAGGAGCAAAGCAGTCACTGCCGGCTCTCTCTCTTGCATTTGTTGTTTTTGCCACCTGTTACCAATTAGTGGATCAATTGTAATGGTTTCCATGGTTTCTTTCATCTGTACTTTTCTCTTTAATGCAAATATCATCAAAGCAATTTTATAAGCAAATACAATTGCCATAACTTACACCTATGTCCAGTGGGTAGCCTATAGGGGTTTTACAATGACATGCCACACACATTTGGGATTTCTTAAAAACTTGAGAAGGGGGTGTTTAAGAATGAAAAAGTTGAATTTGTAAATTCCCAGTTAGTCAGAAGGCTGAAAAGGTACACGAAAATCATATCCAGTTTCAAACATCAGTTCCTTCAACACCACACACCCACAAACCTGTCAGACATGAGTCAACAAATGTTTGTGTGTCAACAAACAAATATGTGGTAAATATGTGGGAGTTGATGGAGATAGAAATGGTTTATATTCCACAACGTCTCTCCGTCTACAGTATATGGTCCATGGTCTGCTAAAGGCCTGTATTTAACTGTGCTTGTTTATATATATACATATATATATATATGTGTGTGTGTGTGGGTTTAGCTTTGCTGAACTGACTGCACTTTAAGGTTTCACAGCTTCCATCGACGCGTGGGAGACCTTGTCTGAGGTTGCTCGACTTTCCCTCGACAGACCACATTAAGTAAAAGGGATTCGGAGCTGCAGAGACGAGACCGATGTCGCTATACTTTCTGTTGTTGTCGGTTCAGACTGAGGCTGAAGGTAGGGACAAGCAGATGTGCATAGTGCACTATTTGTTTTTACCCTCCACCTATTCACCAGTAACCACAGTGGGGTTATGTCAGGGGCTCTGTTCAGTCAGTGTTTGTGTACATAGTCTGGAGGAACAGTTTCATCCACAGATGTGGGGGATGGAAACTTGACATTTAGGACTAACAAACAAACCCACTGACATAATGCCGACTCAAAGGGACCCCCTAAATACGTGTACTTGAGTTCACAAGATCGAATTTCCAACTGAACTTTACTCTGTTCTCTTTTCTTTCCTAAAGATACCTTTTGCACTCTTCCACTAGATCGAAAAGTCCCTCTTAGTTTCACCCTGTTTCATCTACAAAACTTCTTGTGTTTTTAGCCTCAACTTTCATTCTGATATCGCTCAAAAGCACCTTAAATCTAGGGCAGGATTCAAGTGAGGCTTACCTTTCTGCCATTTAGTGGGCAGAGGGGCAAATTCATTCATAATTGGATTAGGTTGATGTGTAGAGTTGATTAAATGTTATGCTGCACAAAAATAAATAACACATTTTTCTAAACTAATCCAACCAGTTAGTTAGATTTTTTAATCCCATTACTGAAATAGTTGTCATTTTAAATGGCTTAGACTTCCATCTCCTACTGAGACAAGCTCTCCTGACAGAGATGGGGATTTCTTCAATGTTTTTTACTGTCAGGCAGACATCAGGGATTGAGGCTTTCAAGCTTCACTCTCAGTCCCAGTTGAGTTAAACCCTTCATGGTTGAGTTGATCGTGGAGAGCTGCTTTCTGCTTGGCAGTAGGGCCTTCCTCCCTGCCTTCTCTTACCATCACAGAACCAAAACAGAACTATCTGTTCCATAGCTTTGCATCTAACACATCCTCATATCCCCATTTTAGAAGCAGTCCTTCCCTTAAAAAAAACAGAAGCAGAACTGAAACAAGGGTTCCCATTCTAAGGAAATGTTCCTTTTCCTCTCCTTGTTCTGTTGTGAGCTGCCAAAACCCCGAAATCAAGACAGTGGTGCTACGGTAAACACTCCTTGAAGGAGAAAACACCTAAAGTAAGGATTTCCTCAGTATATAACTGAATAAGGAAAGGGGAAACCTGGTCAGCTGCACAACTGAATGCATTCAACCCAAATGTGTCTTCCGCATTTTACCCAACCCCTCTGAATCAGAGAGGTGCAAGGGGCTGCCTTATCCCATGTCATCGGCACAGTTGTTGTTTAACTGCCTTGCTCAAGGGCAGAAGACCAGATTTTTCCATCTTGCCGACTCGGGATTTAAACCAGAGACCATTCAGTTACTGGCCCCACACTCTTAACTGCTGGGCTACCTGGGCACCCCAGAATAGCATAGTTAGTGTATGTCATATTTAGGCTATTACTAGGGTGTAGGCAGTGGTGTAAAGTACTTAAGTACAAATTCTTTAAAGTACTAGGTTTTTGGGGTACTTAACTATTTATATTTTTGACAACTTTCACTTTTACTTAACTACATTCGTAAAGAAAATAATGTACTATTTTCTCCATTAATTTTCCCTGACATCCAAAAGTACTCGTTACATTTTGAACGCTTAGCAGAATAGAAAAATTGTCCAATTCACGCACTTATCAAGAGAACACGTGGTCATCCGCCTCTGGCTATCATTACATTTTCAAAACAAGAAAATGGTGCCACCTGTTTTGCGTAATATAATGAATTTGAAATTATTTATACTTATACTTTGACTTTTGATGTTTAAGTATATTTGAGCAGTTACATTTACGTTTGATACTTAAGTATAATCAAAACCAAATAGTTTTAGACTTTTACTCAAGTAGTTTTTTACTGGGTGACTTTCACTTTTAATTGAGGAACTTTCTATTTTAAGGTATCTATACTTTAACTTAAGTCTGACAACTGCTACTTTTTCCACCACTGCTGTATGCCACACCTACATCAAAAAGGGCCGTTTATTTTTAGTCATTGACAGATTCGTTCCACATTCAAAGAATGAAGGGGGCTTTTGAGAAATGGAGAAGACCACATGCAGATCAAACGGGTCGAATAGTGTAGCCTATAAGATGATGTGTTATCGTTGTTGTCTGTATTATTACCTCTAACTAGTGGTGGAAAAGGTATCCAATTGTCATAATTCTGTAAAAGTAAAGATAGCGTAATAGAAAATTCCTAATTAAAATTCCTGGCCTTCTAGGCAGAGTTGCAAAGAAAAAGCCCTATCTCAGACTGGCCAATAAAAATAAAAGATTAAGATGGGCAAAAGAACACAGACCCTGGACAGAGGATCTCTGCCTAGAAGGCCATCCCGGGGTCACCTCTTCACTGTTGATATTGAGACTGGTGTTTTGCGGGTACTATTTAATGAAGCTGCCAGTTGAGGACTTGTGAGGAGTCTGTTTCTCAAACTAGACACTCTACTGTACTTGTTCTCTTGCTCAGTTGTGCACCGGGGCCTCCCACTCCTCTTTCTATTCTGGTTAGAACCAGTTTGCACTGTTCTGTGAAGGGAGTAGTACACAGTATTGTACGAGATCTTCAGTTTCTTGGCAATTTCTCGCATGGAATAGCCTTCATTTTTCAGAACAAGAATAGACTGATGAGTTTCAGAAGAAAGTTATTTGTTTCTGGCCATTTTGAGTCTGTAATCAAACCCACAAATGCTGATGCTCCAGATACTCAACTAGTCTAAAGAAGGCCAGTTTTATTGCTTCTTTAATCAGGACAACAGTTTTCAGCTGTGCTAACATAATTGCAAACAGGTTTTCTAATGATCAATTATCCTTTTAAAATGATAAACTTGGATTAGCTAACACAACGTGCCATTAGAACACAGGAGTGATGGTTGCTGATAATGGGCCTCTGTACGCCTATGTAGATATTGCATTAAAAAAATCTGCCGTTTCCAGCTACAATAGTAATTTACAACGTCTCCACTGTATTTCTGATCAATTTGATGTTATTTTAATGGACATTTTTTTTGTTTTTCTTTAAAAAACAGGGACATTTCTAAGTGACCCCAAACTTTTGAACAGTAGTGTAAGTATTCACACCCCTGAGTTAATACATGTTAGAATACCCTTTGACAGTGATTGCAGCTGTGCGTATTTCTTGGTAAGTCAGAGCTTTGCACCCCTTGTCTGTACAATATTTGAAAGAAAATTACATTTCTTCAAGCTCTGTCAAGTCGATTTAAGTCAAAACTCCGGAACATTCAATATATTGACTTGGTAAGCAACTCTAGCGTATATTTGGCCTTGTGTTTTAGGTTATTGTCCTGCTGAAAGGTGTAACAATGTGCACTGAGAGTCGGGAAGCAAGTTCAGGGAGTGAGTGTTAAGAAAATAAAGGGAACATAATACTAAACAAGAAACCTTAACAGCACACAGACATGAAACAGAAACAATGATGAACCTTTCGCCGGTTTCCTGCGATTCACCAGTGATCCGGTGAAGGCATGAAAGCCCGACGGGCCGGCTGTAGCAGGGGAGCCTGGCGATCCAGCTGAGGCTTGAGAGCCTGACGAACCGGCGGAGGCTGGGGAGCCTGGCGATCTGTCTGAGGCATGCAAGCCTGTAGCAGCTCCCGGACACGAAGTCCTTCCCACATTCCCGCTTCCCTTAGGTGAGGCGTCATTTTGTAACAATGTGCGCTGAGACGGGAACCAAGTTCAGGGAGTGAGTGTTTTAGTAAAATAAACGGCACATAATACAAAACAAGAAACCGAAACAATGACGCATGGGGAAGGAACCAAAGGGAGTGAGATATATAGGGAAGTGATGGAGTCCAGATGAGTCTGACGATGCGCAGATGCGCGTAACGAAGGTGGGCGACATAACGAGCAGCCTGGTGACCTAGAGGCCGGAGAGGGAGCACACGTGACAAAAGGTTAATTTGTCTCCCAGTGTCTGTTGGAAAGCAGACTGAACCAGGCTGTCCTCTAGGATTTAGTCTGTGCTTAACTTTATTTCTAACGTTTTTACCCCTTTTTCATGATACCCAATTGGTAGTTACAGTCTTGTCCCATCGCTGCAACTCCCGTACGGACTCGGGAGAGGCAAATGTGGAGAGCCATGCATTCTCCGAAACACGACCCTGCCAAGCCGCACTGTTTCTTGACACACTGCTCGCTTAACCTGGAAGCCAGCCGTACCAATGTGCCGGAGGAAACACTGTACAACTGGCGACCGTGTCAGCGTGCATGCGCTGTGTTTGAAATTCACTGTTCAACTAAGGGACCTTACATATAATTGTATGTGTGGGGTACAGAGATTAGGTAGTCATTCAAAAATCATTGTAGCCCTTTCCTGCAGTCAATGACCAAAGCACCCTATTGGCCTCATGGGTGGAATGTTATTAATATGATTCATAGTTTTATTAATACATATATTTTTTAAACAGACAAATGACATTGTTTCTACAGTTTTGTTATATTTCAGTCTTCTGTGATGTATATAAAGTCTAATATTGGGATGCAAAATCAAAATGTAATACATCAACTCTATATCTGACATGGTATAGGTGACTTTTTTAAAGCTCATAACCATGTCTGTGAGGTATATACTTTGTTTCAATGTAGATTTGTTTAAGACTACCAATAATCACTGTGACCCTGATTTATCCCACTAAAGTATTAAACACTATTATTGCACATAGTGAGTCCATGCAACCTACTGTATTCTGTGATTTAAGCACATTCTTATTCCTGAACTTATTTAGGCTTACCATAAGAAAGGGGTTGAATACTTATTGACTCAAGACATTTCAGCTTTTCATATTTAATTGATTAGTAATATATATATATATATATATAATTCCACTTTGACATTACGGGGTTATTTTGTGTAGGTGCTGTAACCACCACAAAGTATCATGAGATGGCTCAAACAGGAACTGTGCTGTTGTTGATGTGTTCTGTGTCATTCTGTGTTCTGAGTCATTTCCTTAAAGTTCCCCCATGTCTCTGATACCAACATAATGAATGTCAGCTAGCTGTCAGCTACTGCAAGAGATATATATTTCACAATATGTTTACTATTACCAAGGCACCTGACCACTGACTGAGGGCCAAATTCATACGGTCTTGTACAAATACTGCACTGTGGGTTTGATTGAATTGACTCCAAAAGTATTACGTCAATAGTTTTACATCTTGGCAAATCCAGATCAAATGGAATAGATTTGGTCATTTCATATGTGGTGGCAATGGCATTAAATACTTTAGGTTTCCTACTTCAAAACGGTAAGGAAAGTGATTAGATGGAGACATGGCCTAGTTATTTCCAGTGAAATCTCCCTTCCCAAGGCTGTGCTGTGGAAATGCAACGACCTGTCACCTTATTACTGTACAAAAATACTCTCTAGAGGAAATATACCATCTCATCTGACCTCGTGTAGGTTTACTGTATCTATCTCCATCTGTCCATATGAACACAATGGTGTGTGTGTGTAGGCTACTGTACTAAACAACAGTCTGTCATTCTCAGATCCTCCTGGTATCCAGCCTCGTCCAGAAACGTGTTCACGAAATATGTGGTCAATCAGATTTTTCTCAGAAGCACATGTTGTTTTATGGCTACATTTCTCCATGTTTCATAAAACGTTTGTTACGAGTCTTGTGTTCAAATCTAACTCCATATGGATAACTTGCTGTATTTTGGGCGTTCAGAATAATTACACATCAATAGTGGCAATGCAACAAGCCTGAGACTGTATGGCTCGGTTCCAATATCCACACTAACATATCTCTTAGCATGAAGCCCTATTCGGCATGCATTCAGGTGGTATGCTAGTGTGGATTTACCCAGAGCCACCTCAACACTGCTGTAGACCCCCCGGCTGGTCAGATGCCCTAACATGATAAGTTTGACACTTAGAAATACTTATTGAACCTTCCAGAATACAGTTCAATGCATATAATAATATACTGCCTCTGTTCATGGGGTTGCTGTTTACACTAAAATCCATAGAGCAGGGTTTCTGATTCATAGTTTGTGTGTGTGTGATATCTGTTAGCCCTCGTCATGTATTGTACATGTTCCTGGGTCTAATTATACCTGCTTATCACACAAACTGTATGTACATGTAGTATATACTATTGTTCATTATATGTCACTTTATTCCTAGTTGTATGTACACATCTACCTCAATGACCTCGTACACCTGCACATTGACTCGGTACTGGTACCCCGGGTATATCGTTACTCATTGTGTATTTATTATTTGTTTTATTATTATGTGTTTTTCTTTCTTTCTCCATTGCTGCTAAGTGAAGGGCCCGTAAGTAAGCGCTTCACTGGTGGTCTACACCTGTTCTTTACAAAGAGTGTGACAAATAACATTTGATTTGAGTTTATGTGAAACTATTATTAGACTGCATTAATCTAGACTTCCTTTCATTGTAAATAATGTGATTAATTGGGACGTATATAGGGCCTATGACGCACTCATCCTGTATTCTCTCTTCCAAAGGCTAGCATGATGATGGACATGTAGTAGGATACAGTGCTCTCTTGAGGTCAACTTGAAGAACTGCTTGCAATATGTAATCACAATATTTACCCAGCAGAGGGCAATGTTTAATCGATTACAGGTCACAGACCCACAGCTATGATCATGTTATTCTTCTGCAATGTGTCTTGACAATATTAAGCTCTAATTCGAAACACCCAATGTATTTTTGCGTGTGGGGGGGTATATATATATATATATATACACCCGGTAGTGTATATATATTTGTTTTTTTTTACTAACAACTTTGGTGGGCAAAAATAAATAATTCGCGGTCGCCTATTGCCGATCCCTGTATAGGCGAACACTAGCCTTTATTATGGGGGACAGGTTCGACTATATTCGTGATCCCCGCCTTGGTCACATGTTTAGAAAGCTTGTCCAGCGCGCACAGCTGACTGACAACAACATTGCAGGCCAGTCGCTTAGGTAGCAGTAGGCAGGGTGGAGAAGCACGCCTACAACCAACTGTTTAAAAACATTTCTGTCAACAACCAGAAGCTACCTTTAACCAGTTGGTTTTCTACATCACTTTTCAAGTATTTCAACTTCAGGGTAGTCCGAAATCGTAGTCGTCGAGCTTGGAAAGAGGGGAGGCTACCAGCGAGAGGCAGCTTTTAGGCTTGGTGGAGAGGGAAACACTCGCTATATCCTCGGACTGAACATGGCAATGTCCCTCATCCAAGCCTGCCGCAGTCTAGCTCTCTCAACATGGCTGCTATCCTTTTGCTTCGTTCATTTGCTGTGCCTGGACTTTACGGTGGCGGAGAAAGAAGAATGGTACACCGCGTTTGTCAACATTACTTATGTGGATCCCGTGACTTCAGAAATCAAAACAGAGAAGACTGAGTGTGGAAGATATGGCGAGCACTCCCCCAAGAAAGAAGCAAGAGGGCAAGTGTTGATGCCTTTGCTTTTGCAAGAGAGACAAGCTTGCGACCCGAACGCTAAGTATCCCCTGCCTTATCAAAACAATGCTTGGATGGCGTTGATAGCTGCAGGGAATTGTACATTCAGAGATAAAATTCGCAACGTCGCTGCACTCCACAACGCATCTGCAGTCATAATTTATAACGTGGGCTCCACTAATATCAACGATACCATAACAATGCCTCATCAAGGTAAACTACACTTTCGGGAGAGAAATGCATCATACTCATCAATCTTACATGACTGTATGCGATGCACTGTATCACTTGTATGAGACACTGTACTTGTCACTGTTGTGACTTGGTGACAGTTTACAAGTGCTCTGCCCTCTTATCATGTCGTTATGGCAATGGCACACTGTTTTAGGCTGTTGAATACTGGCAATGCATTCATGTCAGTAAGCAACAAGCTCAAAACTGTCAAACTCACTATTATATATTGAACTAATCAACAAAAAAGCACATTGTCCACAGAACTAGATTTTGGATTGCAGGCCTACTTGTTAAGGGAATGGGCCACTTGTGTAAAATATATATGTTGATATTATGCTGCATAGCCCATGCATGAACTCACCATGACCCTCTGGGAGTTGTATCCACCCAGCTCGTATAGACTATTGATGCATGTTTCCCTGACTGCATTGGGATAGTTCATCAGTCAAGCTCTGATATCCTACACATTCCCTATACATTTTTAGCCTATATCTAATTTGAATGCATATCTAATTCTCGCTGATTCTGAACTGGGCCAAATGTTGAGTCAGGGGTTGGCATGGTACTGGCTCAGACCAGGCTGAGGCTGTTGTGTAAGCTAAAGAGTTCTCCTGTAAGCAGCGTTACCAATACAGAGCAAGGGGAACAACTACTAGAAGGCTCAGAGCGAGTGACATTTGAAACGCTATTAGCGCGAGCTAACTAGCCAGCCATTTCACTTCGGTTACACCAGCCTCATCTCGGGAGTTGATATGCTTGAAGTCATAAACAGCGCAATATTTGACGCACAACGAAGAGCTGCTGGCAAAACGCACTAAAGTGCTGTTTGAATGAATGTTTACACGCCTGTTTCTGCCTACCACCGCTCAGTCAGATACTTAGATACTTGTATGCTCAGTCAGGTTATATGCAACGCAGTCTAGTCTTCATATACGGTACCTTGGAAAGTATTCAGACCCCTTGATCTTTTCCACATTTTATTACGTTACAGCCTTATTCTAAAATGTATTACATATTTTGTTTTCCTCAGCAATCTACACAAAATACCCCATAATGAGAAAGCGAAAACAGGTTTTTAGATTTTTTTGTGCAAATTTATTACAAATAAAAAACACCTTATTTAGATAAGTATTCAGACCCTTTGCAATGAGACTCAATTGAGCTCAGGTGCATCCTGTTTCCATTGATCATCCTTGAGATGTTTCTACATCTTCATTGGAGTCCACCTGTTGTAAATTCAATTGATTGGACATGCTTTAGAAAGGCACACACCTGTCAATATATGGTTCCACAGTTGACAGTGCATGTCAGAGCAAAAACCAAGCCATGAGGTCGAAGGAATTTTACATAGAGCTCCAAGACAGGATTGTGTTGAGGCACAGATCTGGGGAAGGGTACCAAAACATGTCTGCAGCATTGAAGGTCCCCAAGAACACAGTGGCCTCCATAATTCTTAAATTGAAGAAGTTTGGAAACACCAAGACTCTTCCTAGAGCTGGCCAAACTGAGCAATCAGGGGAGAAGGGCCTTGACAGAGCTCTAGAGTTCATCTGGAGATGGGAGAACCTTCCAGAAGGACAACCATCTCTGCATCACTCCACCAATCAAGCCTTTATGGTAGAGTGGCCAGACGGAAGTCACTCCTCAATAAAAGGCAAATGACAAGGTTCTCTGGTCTGATGAAACCAAGATTGAACTATTTGGCCTGAATGCCAAGCGTCACGTCTGGAGGAAACCTGGCACCATCCCTACGGGGAAGCATGGTGGTGGCGGCATCATGCTGTGGGGATGCTTTTCAGCGGCAGGGACAGGGAGACTAGTCAGGATTGAGGCAAAGACAAATGGAGTAAAGTATAGAGAGATCCTTGATGAAAACCTGCTCCAGAGTGCTCAGGACCTCAGCCTGGGGTGAAGGTTCACCTTCCATCAGGACAATGACCCTAAGCACACAGCCAAGACAATGCAGGAGTGACTTTGGGACAAGTCTCTGATTGTCCCTGAGTGGCCCAGCCAGGGCCCGGACTTTAGCCTGATCGAACATCTCTGGAGATACATGAAAATAACTGCAGTGACGCTCCCCATCCAACCTGACAGAGCTTGAGAGGATCTGCAGAGAGGAATGGGGGAAAAACTCCCCAAATACAGGTGTGCTGAACTTGTAGCGTCAAACCCAAGAAGACTTGAGGCTTTAATCGCTGCCAAAGATGCTTCATAAAGTACTGAGTAAAGGGTCTGAACACTTACAGTGCCTTGCGAAAGTATTCGGCCCCCTTGAACTTTGCGACCTTTTGCCACATTTCAGGCTTCAAACATAAAGATATAAAACTGTATTTTTTTGTGAAAAATCAACAACAAGTGGGACACAATCATGAAGTGGAACGACATTTATTGGATATTTCATACTTTTTTAACAAATCAAAAACTGAAAAATTGTGCGTGCAAAATTATTCAGCCCCCTTAATTAAGTTAATACTTTGTAGCGCCACCTTTTGCTGCGATTACAGCTGTAAGTCGCTTGGGGTATGTCTCTATCAGTTTTGCACATCGAGAGACTGACATTTTTTCCCATTTCTCCTTGCAAAACAGCTCGAGCTCAGTGAGGTTGGATGGAGAGCATTTGTGAACAGCAGTTTTCAGTTCTTGCCACAGATTCTCGATTGGATTCAGGTCTGGACTTTGACTTGGCCATTCTAACACCTGGATATGTTTATTTTTGAACCATTCCATTGTAGATTTTGCTTTATGTTTTGGATCATTGTCTTGTTGGAAGACAAATCTCCGTCCCAGTCTCAGGTCTTTTGCAGACTCCATCAGGTTTTCTTCCAGAATGGTCCTGTATTTGGCTCCATCCATCTTCCCATCAATTTGAACCATCTTCCCTGTCCCTGCTGAAGAAAAGCAGGCCCAAACCATGATGCTGCCACCACCATGTTTGACAGTGGGGATGGTGTGTTCAGGGTGATGAGCTGTGTTGCTTTTACGCCAAACATAACGTTTTGCATTGTTGCCAAAAAGTTCAATTTTGGTTTCATCTGACCAGAGCACCTTCTTCCACATGTTTGGTGTGTCTCCCAGGTGGCTTGTGGCAAACTTTAAACAACACTTTTTATGGATATCTTTAAGAAATGGCTTTCTTCTTGCCACTCTTCCATAAAGGCCAGATTTGTGCAATATACGACTGATTGTTGTCCTATGGACAGAGTCTCCCACCTCAGCTGTAGATCTCTGCAGTTCATCCAGAGTGATCATGGGCCTCTTGGCTGCATCTCTGATCAGTCTTCTCCTTGTATGAGCTGAAAGTTTAGAGGGACGGCCAGGTCTTGGTAGATTTGCAGTGGTCTGATACTCTTTCCATTTCAATATTATCGCTTGCACAGTACTCCTTGGGATGTTTAAAGCTTGGGAAATCTTTTTGTCTCCAAATCCGGCTTTAAACTTCTTCACAACAGTATCTCGGACCTGCCTGGTGTGTTCCTTGTTCTTCATGATGCTCTCTGCGCTTTTAACAGACCTCTGAGACTATCACAGTGCAGGTGCATTTATACAGAGACTTGATTACACACAGGTTGATTGTATTTATCATCATTAGTCATTTAGGTCAACATTGGATCATTCAGAGATCCTCACTGAACTTCTGGAGAGAGTTTGCTGCACTGAAAGTAAAGGGGCTGAATAATTTTGCACGCCCCATTTTTTCAGTTTTTGATTTGTTAAAAAAGTTTGAAATATCCAATAAATGTCGTTCCACTTCATGATTGTTGTTGATTCTTCACAAAAAATACAGTTTTATATATTTATGTTTGAAGCCTGAAATGTGGCAAAAGGTCGCAAAGTTCAAGGGGGCCGAATACTTTCGCAAGGCACTGTATGTAAATGTGATATTTCCGTTTTTTTTTTAATATAAATTTGCAAAAATTCTAAACCTGTTTTTGCTTTGTCATTTTGGTGTATTGTGTTTAGATTGTTGAGGGGGAAAAAACAATTTAATCCATTTTAGAATAAGGCTGTAATGTAACAACATTCTGAAAAAGTCAAGGGGTCTGCATACTTTTCGAATGCACCGAATGACTGACGTGTGTGTGTGTGTGTGTGTGTGTGGTTGCCCACATGCGTTTTTGAGCTTGGCTACACTCCTTTGTCTTTACTGTAGCTCTGTTTACTGAGACAGATCGTGTTAATGGATTGAAACTAAACAAACCATGTCTGTCTTAACACAACCTGACTGTGCGACTGGTTTGACGACGTGCTGTAAAATGTAGCACCCTCCTTCACAATGGGCTGACAGGCAGTGCATAACCTATCACCCTGTTAGCACGCTGCCAAACTGCATTAGCCTGCTGCAAAAGCACTGACACACCTCCTCCAACCAATACAGAGTGGTGTCTGTCTGTATGGGCATCCAAGCTGTGCAGGTGATCGGGTTGCATGAGGGTTGGCATCAATGGAATGGTTACCATTGCTGACGTTTTGCCTTCTTTTAACTGACGATTACGCCATGTGGACTAAAACAGGTCATTACATTCATATAAACCCCTTTGTTCACATTCACTGGCAGTCTCTGACAGATTCCAAGCCCTATCTGCATCATCTCCTGGACTGGACAGTGACGTGCCTGCATGCTGGCTCCTAATGGGGTAGTGAGGAGAGATGATGGAAGGCACTACCAGATGCCTCAGACAAATGGGGCCAGCCGAGGAGAGGGGTTTGGGGGGTGGGTGGCCACCCCTGGCAAGCTCTCTGAGACCCCCATTGGGTCCCTCCCTGCTTGGCTGGCACAGCCCAGGAGATGTGTCTGTTAAGGCGTCAGCATTCTTCAGCTCGGCCGGCGCCGAGCTCGGCTAGGTGAACCGAACAAGTGTGCTTGTATACTCCCTTAAAAGACCCTCGCTTGAAAAATTATTAAAAAGCGTTGATGGTATTGTTTGTCCATTTTGAGAAGCCGTAGCCAGTATACATTTCTTCAAAATAGGTAAATTAATCTAAAATAACTCAAGAAATCTGTTATTAATTTTGAAGTTTTTTGCTGATGGGATCTTAGTCTTGCAATTTTACATCTAACTAAGATGTTTGCAGTATTTGTCTCTTATTTTTTTGCATGAAAAACAACAGACTTTATTGAAGAATTTACTATTATTGACCAATCACCGACAGAGGGGCGTAGACTTCGGCTACTGACTTCGGCTTGCCTCAAAAAAAAATAATTGTATGCCTGAACAACTGAAGTGAACAAAAACATCACAAAAAGTCGGCATTATATATGCACTAACTCTTCCAAACTATTTTGTCTGGGAAGCATGTGGATACTAGCCACACCACACACAAACCCTTCCTGCTGAGAGGGTACAGCGGGCCGGCAGTCCCTGGGTACCTACGGAAAAGAGGAGACTATGCTATTTCTGGGGCTGCTAAGACTCATACTCCCAGCCCTGAGACGAACAGACAGAGAAGGGAGGGGGTGGGGGGAGAGAGAGAGAGAGAGCAATGATGAGGGAAAGGGGGACTAAAAGAAAGCGAGAGGAAGTGCCAACAGAAGTGGACTGTATCGGCCAGGGTAACCGAGAGCCAAGAATCTCGTTCTCTCTCTCTCATCTTAATTAGGTTGGCCCCACCTGTGACAAAGAACGCATACAAGGCCTTTTTGTATGAGAACTCGGACCTCTATGTGGACAGGACACATGAATCCTATCTTTATGAAAGACTAGACATTTGCAGTCTGGCTTTTATATGGAGGGAGAGCAATGAGCATGTGGAGGACATTTTCTGAGAGCTGGAATTAATCACTAGATTTCTGTACGTGGCTCCCTCCCTCTGCCTGACCATGTTTTTTTAGGCAGTTGTTTTGTCGGCTATCTTGGCTATGCAAATTTCAGTGGCTACATGTATGAATTCTTTTATATTTTTATGCACATTTTTGCTGGACAGACTAACACTGTTGATATTGAATAAGGATTTGTGCTGTTTAATTACAGCTAACCAAATACTATTATCCACTACACAGCAGGTTATGCTGCCCTCAAGGCTGCTAGCAAAAGCTAATCCTCAGCAGCAATAAACAGGTTAGCGCCCTTCCTCTAAAAATCAACTCTAAAAAGCTCACTCGCTCTCTATTCCACCTGGCTTGCCTTATTATGCACCATCCTGGCTGATTATGCACCATCCTGGCTGATTATGCACCATCCTGGCTTATTATGCACCATTCTTGCTAAAGGGTGTCCGCAAAGAGGAGAGATTTTGGTCCAGTTCAGGCTCTGTCGGGCCATCGGTTGATATTACACACTGCTTTGATTTTTAGAAGCAGCTATTTACGTTTTCTTGTTCTTTCTCTCTTTCTAAATGAAATGGATTCGCCAACTACTTGCAGACAGTAATGATAAAATGTGTATAACATCTTGCACCTTGTGGAATATCTTTGTGTCTGTATTCTTGTCTCCTTCATCTGGGTTGTAAATTTCTAGCCTGGTCCAAGATCTGTTTGTAGTGTCTTGCCAACTCCTATGGTTATTGACGTGACTATGACCATAGGAGTTGGCAAGACAGCATAAACAGATGAGGGACCAGTCTATGTAATCCAAAATCCCACCCAGATGGTAAAGATGGCTAAAACCTTGAGTCTACTCTGCACTACCTACTTAAGATCTCATACTTAACAGCTGAAGCATGGCCAGTGTGCAAAAGCAGCTTTGCAGATGTAGAGCTTTGGCAATGTGTTCCCTTACCATGGCCATATTGTTCTCGAGGCGCATAGAGGTGAAGAAGTTAATCCACTCCTTGAGGCCATGTGTTGCTACTAATCTTTTGGCATCCATGTTGGATTGTGCCCTCATGTCCAGATGTTTTTTTTTTATTCATCAGTTGAGGGGTATCTGGTTAGGTTAGCAAGCCCATTGTTTTTTTTAAAGCTGTGTAGCGTTTGTCAGGATGTAGGGCTCAGTGTTAACATAATAGTATTAGCAGCCGTGAGATCTGTTTACCGTGCACACACAGCCTTGTTTTTCTGTCGGTGATTGTGCCGCTGATTGCATTAGGAGTGGCTACCCTTAACTGTTGCTGCTGCAATGCTCGCTGCTAATTCAGCCAACTGTGTCTGTGTGCGCGCTTGTTTGCATATAGGCCTATATGTGACGTCCTTGGACCTAATGCATTGTGCCTTGTTGTGTGTAAACCCTATATGCAGGGTAACACAGTAGCCTCCGGCCTACTACCCATTGTGCACTGTTACATCACAATGTGATTTAGGCCCCGTCTATGCCAGGACATTGGCTCCGGAGCTCTTCGTTCCTGATGCGCTTATTTCATTAGACCACTGTGTATTATTAGATTTAGTCTAGTCGTTTTAGTTTTTTGGAAACAATTAGGCCATCTGAAGCCGAAAAAAGCACACCTTGCCAGTAGCCCTTTAACTTCCGTTTCAAGACCATACGCCTTTGAGAAAAAAGCTTCAAGACTGTATCTTTTGGACCCATACGAAGAGTTGGGCTAGTAAAGATTATTATTATGTAGATTATCTATTGATCTGCTCTCCTTTCTCTCCATAAACCTGTGGCTGTATACGACGAACTAGTTACATATGGAGATTTATGAGCATAATAATGCATTGCGCCTTTCCCATATGAAATGTGTGCTGTCCATGGGGGATCAGTCCCTGCGTCACACACACATACCTCAAGGTTTATTTCCAGGACCGAGTCATGAAACTGGGCGCTATGGCGACTGACCGAGAGTACAGAGAAACGAGTTGTATTCTGTCTCCAACCATCTCTTCCCTCTGTCTTTTTACCACCCTCTTCCACCCACTCTAATTTGACCTATTCTCACTGTTAGACCCGTACAGATGTGAGTCATGCAACCCTGCCAAGGAAAATTAGCATGCCGTATCCCATAGGCGGAGTGTGAGTTTCACGTTTGGGGAAGCACATTTTCACCTGAAAAAATGCACCTTTTATAATAAATCATTCCATGCATCATCATATTTGCAGACTTATGTAAAATAGCCTACTATTCCAAATGTGATGTTGATTGGATAGTCGTAATTTAAGCTAATAATATAACTTAATCATTGAATGCATGGCTGTAGGCTATATCAGATACATTTCTTCTTTCTTTGCACAGGAACATCTTGGCCTTTTATGAACACATGTCATGCAATTCTACTACACTTTATATGACTGGAGACAATAGCAGAATATTTTTTTAGTACGACAAAAATGACAGAGTAGCCTACTCTGCTGACACTGACAAACAGATCAATTAAAACGATGTTGTCTGATCCATCTAATCGTCCTATGAGAAGGGTAGACACATACAATTATGAGGTTCATCTAACCTGGAGGAGGAAATTATTGTCCAAAAACTAACTTTCAAGTAGCACATACCCAACCATGAAAGAGTGAATATGCCCACTCACCGGGAATATGACTGAAACTTTCGGCTGGTGCTATTAAGAAAGGCTATACTGTTCACTCAATTAAATTGAGAATTTTGATTACTAAAAGACAGATTAGTCTTTTCATTGTCTTTTCTTTACAGCAATAGACATTTGCATTCCAAATGATGTTTTCCTTCAATTGGATTTTGAAATATTGCGATATGCCTGGCTGGGCTTCTACTTTTCACTGACATTCGCAACTCAACAATCATCTATGTGGCTATTTGCCAGGCGCGCTGTCCAAATTGCGGCGCCTTCTGACTGTAGGCAATGCATTTTTAACATTTTTATTTCACCTTTATTTAACCAGGTAGGCCAGTTCTCATTTACAACTGCAACCTGGCCAAGATAAAGCAAAGCAGGGCGACACAAGCAACAACACAGTTACACATAAACAAACATACAGTCAATAACACAATAGAAAAGTATATATACAGTGTGTGCAAATGAGGTGAGGTAAGGCAATAAATAGGCCATAGTGGCGAAATAATTACCATTTTGCAATTAAACACTGGAGTGATAAATGTGCAGAAGATGATTGTGCAAGTAGAGATACTGGGGTGCAAAGTAGCCTGGGCGCGAACCCAGGGACTCTGATGGCACAGCTGGCGCTGCAGTACAGCGCCCTTAACCACTGCGCCACCCGGGAGGCCATATGTGAGCTAATTTGACAGCTGGTGCTTAAAGTTAGAGAGGGAGATATGAGTCTCCAGCTTCAGTGATTTTTGCAATTCGTTCCAGTCATTGGCAGCAGAGGAAGGAAAGGTGGCCAAAGGAGGAATTGGCTTTGGGGGTGACCAGTGAAATATACCTGCTGGAGTGCATGCTACGGGTGGGTGCTGCTATGGTGACCAGTGAGCTGAGATAAGGCGGGGCTCTACCTAGCAAAGACTTATAGATGACCTGGAGCCAGTGGGTTTGGTGACATATGAAGCGAGGGCCAGCCAATGAGAGCATACAGGTCGCAATGGTGGGTAGTATATGAGGCTTTGGTGACAAAACGGATGGCACTGTGATAGACTGCATCCAATTTGCTGAGTAGAGTGTTGGAGGCTATTTTGTAAATGACATCGCCGAAGTCAATAATCGGTAGGATGGTCAGTTTACGAGGATCCACAGCTTATATGTTTTTAATGAAGCTAATCTGTGGCCAACTCATGCTTTCTGGTGTAGTAGCTTATTTTGAATTATTTTATGAATATCTGTATCGACAGGAGTAAGATAATTAGGCTATATAATTTTGCCAATTTATTTTAGGGGAAGCTTAGCTCTTAGCTCTGTCGTATGGCAATCTTTTGGCGGTTTTAAATCCGCATTTGTTAGTGAATATATTTCCATCTCTGGAGTAAAGTCCAATGTTCCTTTTCTAATCCAGAATTCATTAGTGAGTGGGTAGACTCAGTCATCCATTTTTGAATGCCTTGCTGCTTGCTTTGTGTCTTTCTTTGGCTAAAAGTTTTGCAGCTACTTTTATTTCTTCAGTCACAGCTTTTTCCAACCTGTTTTTGTCTGTTCTGCAGTGATAATATGGTGTTGCTAGGTGCCAACTTTCCTCTCTCTTTTTTTCTTTCTCTCTCTATCCATCCCCAGGGTATGGTGATATAATGGCCTTGGCCACTTTCAGACCTCCGCCGGGTGCCGAGGGTATCCCACAATGCCCTGTGGCTGGCGGGCTGCCTGGGCGGCGGTAGTGGCAGAGTGAACGAGCATCTCCTTTAGAAATTACTGATAGATGGAGTGAAAAAGTGAAGCACCCTGGGGCTTCTGTGTTCCTGTGGCTCCGCACAGACGCCACGGTAACAAGGCCGCAGAGTACTAGAGGAAATGATGTCACCGAGTTCCATAGGCTAATGAGTCACTTAGGCCCTTGACGACACAGACATCATCCCACATCAATGTGTGGCTGCAGATGGAGTGTCCATGAAGTGTAATCTCTTGTCTGGGATTTTAAACCACTTAGACACCTCTGATAGGCTATACTTCCTATCTATCACTCTCAACTCACCTCCCAATGCTTCAGTCAGTGGTTAAAGTGTGTCTGTGTCCGATAGACAGGTAGGCAGTACATACTGTAGCTGCAAGTTAAGGCACTCAGTCTTGCCTCGCTGAAGCTTTTTGGCCTGCATCTTATGAACGTGAATGGCGACCATTTTGAAATCTTGAGGGGAGTCGATTGTGTTATTTAGTGTGTTAGCTTAGGACTTAGCCTACTTGAAGGATATTTTATCACTGTAATTATAATTTTCTGTGTGAAGAAAGGGTATATTGAAGCTCTAGTATCTTTTGATGTGACGGTTGAGGATTGTGTGAAGTGTCAGGTCACAGGCCATAGGGAGAGGGGCTAGATGAGAGGTGAGGATGAGAATAATGTCTGGTGGGAGGCCCTGTCAGAACTTGCTAGTTTCAACTCTGAAAGGAGTTAACTGAAGTGTTAAAACACAACGTGTTAAAGTGGAACTTCTGTTGTCCATGACCTTGATAACATTCAACTCAACAACCTTCAACTCTGTTGTGAAAATGTGTAAAAATATCCTTGATGGTTACAATTGTACACTATTGACTATCTGGTGGTGTGAACTAATGGCTTTGCTATGAAATTATGTTCCCTTGTAGAGTGTCTGGGGGGTGTGTGTTGTACTTTGTTTGACCCTAAATGAGCTACCGATCAAACCGTTTTAGTGGCAGCTGGGCCTGACCTAATTGTCAATTGGACTGTGTTATCAAAGCGGTCTGGTATTGTGACACCAGGGATGTGAAATGTTCAAAACGTTGCTGATAGAAATGTCAGCTAATGAATAGAGCTGATATGATTCCTTACTCTGTGACAGACAAGTCATTTCTGTTCGACAGATACAGATTTGTTCTAAATCTGTAACGTTTACTCCCTTCTGAACAGGGCCACAGGGCTCTGACCCAGACATGGAGAGTCAGGGGTTTTGTTTTGTTAGCTCTGCGTCCTGTCTCTGCCTGAATGAACTCCCAGTAGGCTAGCCTAATGCTAATTACTCACTGTGTTCTACAGACAGTGTTCTGTGAATACAGGTTATTTATAGTGTAGCTCAACCCTGATACACAATAGGGGTCTGATACCTCCACAGAGAGGTTTAAAATCCCATACAAATGAATGGGATCTAATGAAGCCACAAAGGAGCAATTAAAGAGCCACATGTTGCAGATCTCTGTCCCATACAAAAAAAATATTGGCACATGAATATGGATGTGTAGGTTGTCTCAACAGATCCTTTATTAACTTTCTTTCCAATGAACTACAACATCTTTACAGTAGTTGGTTGGATACATTTTGTAGCAGCTGACAAAGTCTTGACTTCCTACCAGCCTGGTGTTCTAGAACAGAGCAGAGAAAATGTCTAAACGGGCCTCTTGGTGTTGTGTGATTTAGAAAATACAGTGCCCATCTCCAAGAGGCCCGTTTAGACATTTTCTCAGCTCTGTTCTAGAAATGTCTCCCTTTTGCAACTTTTAACAAACCGGATAAATATTTGATTGACTTTAGCAACGACTGCTCTTCTTTTTGTTCACCTGGAAATTCCTATTCCAACAGGTACGGGGGATATCGTGGCGATCATGATTCCGGAACCCAAGGGTCGGGAGATCGCTGCTCTACTAGAACGCAACGTCACGGTGACCATGCACATCACCATAGGAACGAGGAACCTTCAGAAGTATGTGAGCAGAACGTCGGTGGTGTTTGTCTCCATCTCCTTCATTGTCCTGATGATCATCTCCCTGGCATGGCTCATCTTCTACTATATACAGCGGTTCAGATACGCCAACGCTCGCGACCGCAATCAGGTACGGTTCACTGTACAGCCACATTAATGTAGTCACTAACGAGTCTACATACAGGGGGTACTGGGTTAATGTGAGGAACATAGTGAGTGTAGCATTGTAACCAACCGTCTGAAGGGATTATAACATTAAGACATGGTTGGTAATGTCATCCTACTGTATTTCAGTGTGTTGTCTCTGATCACACACAGGTTGTCTGCTACTATATACATGGGGTACAGGGTTAATGTGAGGAACATGGTGAGTGTAGCATTGTAACCAACCGTCTGAAGGGATTATAACATTAAGACATGGTTGGTAATGTCATCCTACTGTATTTCAGTGTGTTGTCTCTGATCACACACAGGTTGTCTGCTACTATATACATGGGGTACAGGGTTAATGTGAGGAACATGGTGAGTGTAGCATTGTAACCAACCGTCTGAAGGGATTATAACATTAAGACATAGTTGGTAATGTCATCCTACTGTATTTCAGTGTGTCTCTGATAACACACACAGGTTGTCTGCTACTATATACATGGGGTACAGGGTTAATGTGAGGAACATGGTGAGTGTAGCATTGTAACCAACCGTCTGAAGGGATTATAACATTAAGACATGGTTGGTAATGTCATCCTACTGTATTTCAGAGTGTCTCTGATCACACACAGGTTGTCTGCTACTATATACAGCGGTTCAGATATGCCAACGCTCGTGACCGCAACCAGGTATGGTATAACCGTAATGACAGCGTAAACTAGCAGTTTGACCACAGTATGAACATACTTTTTCGATATCTATATGTAGAGCAGTTGCTTTTCTCTGAGGTGACTCGTCTACTCTAAACCTTTCCCTGCTTTTTCCATCCAGAAATGAAGGCCAAAATTAAAAATAGCGCGACAGCTGGGTTTGCTAGTGGAAACCTGTTGGACCGTCAACCGTGTAGTCCTGTTGGACCGTGTAGTCAATGTACACACTCTGGCCCACACTCTTACAAAAAAAAGATGCTATCTAGAACCTTAAAGGTTTCTTCGGCTGTCCCCATAGGAGAACCCTTTGAAGAACCCTTTTTGGTTGCAGGGAGAATTATTTTGGTTCCAGGTAAAACCATTTGGGTTGCCCTTTCTACAGAGGGTTCTACATGGAACTAAAAAGGGTTCTTCAAAAGGTTTTCCTATGGGGACAGCTGAATAAACTTTTTGGAAACCTTTTTTCTAAGATTGTCCGATGTTGACACAAATGTCACAGACAACAGCATGGGTTGTCAAGGGGAATGGGCACCATGGTGACAATTTTGAGATTTTTCATACCTGCTGGAGTTGAATTATGATTCACTCCAAGAACTCGCCAGGCCTGAAACCACAAATCTGTTCTCTGTTGATGTCACAATGACTTTCCTTGATGATTGATTGAGAGCAGCTGTGGGCAGTGGCCTGGTCTGAGGCAGTTCTTTTCCACAGTGAGAGTAGACCTAGATGACGAGGGTTAACAGCCTACCTTTCTCTCAATGTCTCTTAGTATTTATCTATCATCCACTCAAATCTCTCCCTTACTCATGCATTTAGCTCTCTATTGCTCCCTCCCTCTCTTTTTCTCTCTTTCCCTTTTTTCATACCTTGCACTACTCAGTGACCTGACTCGGCCTGTGTTTTCTGCTCTGGTCTGAAACAAGGGGTTAACCGTCAGCTCAGAGACGCTGCTATGTCAACATCACTAAGCGACTGTTCATCCTGCCGCGTTAAAACATTACACAGCCTCTCAGAACGTCTCCTTCAGATCTATTAACCATTTATATGGTCCACCATGGTTCAGATGGAGACAGTGCATCTCAGGCCCTTTCTCTAACCTTGAAACGTGTCCCTTCCTTGTCTTGTCAGTGGTTATTGGATATATAGGAAATTCCAGACATTCTTTTCTCTCTTTTGGGTTGCCAGGTTGGGTTGCTTATCTTTCCCCCACCTTCTTTGTTGTTCTTTGATCTTCTATGAGCAGAGACGTCTCGGAGACGCAGCCAAGAAGGCCATCAGTAAGCTCCAAGTACGAACCATCAGGAAAGGAGACAAGGTACACCTGGCTGCGTACCTTACCAACCTCTTTTATGATGTTGGATAAATGTGTTACGAAGGTTGTTATGAGTGTGGCAGTATCATTCATAAAGGTTTCATGGAGGGGTCATGAATGCCTTATGTATAGACCCTCTTCAAGTAAAGTGTTTCCAAAACCACCTATTTAAGTAGCAGTGATATGACCTTGATTGTAGGGTTCTAAACCGAAGCGAACCGTTTCTCCACGCTCCTGCTAAGCGCAGTATTTGGTAATGAACTTCCATCAGCCCAATGATAATGACCGACTCGTTTTTATTTTGTGTGTGTGTGTGTGTGTGTGTGTGTGTGTGTGTGTGTGTGTGTGTGTGTGTGTGTGTGTGTGTGTGTGTGTGTGTGTGTGTGTGTGTGTGTGTGTGTGTGTGTGTTTAAATTTTCATTAATTAATACACGCTGCAATGGCTTTTGATCCGCTCTGCTTTATTCACCTTCCAGGAAATGAAAAGGAGACTAGACAACCAACCAAATGTCTCCTGTGTGTTTGGTGTTCTAGGAAACGGAGTCTGACTTCGACAACTGTGCTGTGTGCATCGAGGGCTATAAAGCGAATGATGTTGTTAGGATATTGCCGTGCAGGTACGACAGCCTCTCCCATTTGTTAGTGTAACTAGAGAGAGCAGACACATTGACACCCATTACTATCATTGTCTCCTATAGATCATGTGTTGCAGTAGGTCTATTGGGAATGATTGGTAGTCATTAATATGCCACAATAATTTACTGTTCTGTACCTGAGAGCATATGTAGAGCATGGTGAGTGATGCTATGTTACCAAGGAGACAGTTACTACGGATGACATCATCAAGGCTGTTCGTGTGTGTGACTCTGTCCTCAGGCACATCTTCCATAAAAGCTGTGTGGACCCCTGGCTTCTGGACCATCGGACCTGTCCCATGTGTAAAATGAACATCCTCAAAGCGCTGGGAATACCAGTAAGGAGTTTCTGTCTTTCAACATCTATCCATCTCTCTTTCATTCCCAACCCTGATCCTGGAGAGATTCTATTTTTGGAAAGTGTTTTTGACGTTTATATTTGATTGATTGATTTCAGCCCAACTTTGACTGTGGGGGTGACATTCCGCCAGACTATGAGATGTCAGTGGGAGGCCCGCCCACCAATGCAATCACAGGGGCCAGTGACATCACGGTGAACGGGGAGGAGAGCTCGGTGGTGCTGGACACGGTGGACATGGACAGGACTATAGGGCTGCCTCAGGTCTACCACGACGCCCACGAGACACTACCACAGGCTGGGGACAGCCGACACATCGCCAGCAGTGAGTATAGACACACACCTATGCACCTACACACACACACCTACACACACACATTTGCGTATCAACACATACACACATATATACGCATATACATGTTACACACTCTCTCACACACACCTATGCTTTGGTTCCATCCCAGCACTAACAGAACTTCTTCAACTAACCTGTACTTCCTCAACACAAACCAGTGAACTCACACCAGAACACTCCCCCATACCTGTCATGTTCAGAGCTGTGCTATGGTGGGATACAAGATGAGTACTGTATTCTGAAATAGACCACAGTGTCCTCTCTGTCTCCACCAGAACAGAGAGTAGTTGCTCTCTCTAACAGACCACAATGTCCTGGTTCTTCACATGTGCGTCCACAACAACACCCTATTACCTAGATAGTGCACTATTTTTGACCAGGGGTCATAGGGCTCTAGTTAAAAGTAGTGCACTATATAGGTAATACCGTACCAATTCAAATGCAGCCTTGTACTGGCGTGGCTTAGCTAGTCCAGGGCTGCTGTACTGGCGTGGCTTAGCTAGTCCAGGGCTGCTGTACTGGCATGGCTTAGCTAGTCCGGGGCTGCTGTACTGGTGTGGCTTAGCTAGTCCAGGGCTGCTGTACTGGCGTGGCTTAGCTAGTCCAGGGCTGCTGTACTGGCGTGGCTTAGCTAGCCCAGGGCTGCTGTACTGGCGTGGCTTAGCTAGTCCAGGGCTGCTGTACTGGCATGGCTTAGCTAGTCCAGGGCTGCTGTACTGGCGTGGCTTAGCTAGCCCAGGGCTGCTGTACTGGCATGGCTTAGCTAGTCCAGGGCTGCTGTACTGGCATGGCTTAGCTAGTCCAGGGCTGCTGTACTGGCATGGCTTAGCTAGTCCAGGGCTGCTCTACTGGCGTGGCTTAGCCAGCACAGGGCCAGAACTAGGCCATCAGCCACCTGCTTCACTGTTCCCTGAATCCAGTCCCTGGCCAGAGAAGGAATAGTGCTCCCTTTTTTCAAAGTCACAAGCTAACCCAAATGCATTGGCATGGTTTACATACGTAGCATCAGAGTATGTTTTAAGGTTGCCGTGCTTGCCATTAGCAAGTTATTATGATAAAGGCACTACAGCACTGAGCCATTGATAGGCACATTGTGTTTTTTGAGTTAGCCTGTTTGTTTAACAGCTGGTTAGCACATGGAACTTATTAGGGTGTGTGTGTGCGCGTGTGCGTGCGTGCCTGCATGCAGTCGGCCCGGAGAGTGGGGCAGGAGAGTGTTGACGCTGGCGTGGCCCACTTCCTGTCCTGCCCACCGTGCTGAAATTCCACCTGCAGTTGGCGGGGCCTCCGACCAAAACGCTCGCCTCTCGAGTCTCTTGTGCCAATGGAACAAGTTAATGCTGCCTTTGTGACAGCGTCTTATTAGCTTCCTGAGGCCTCTACTGTACCTTAAAGACCTGGTAAACACTTTGGACAGCGTCAACCTGCTAAGCCCCTTCAAAACATTAGAAAACTAGGGAGAACCTTGTACTTTTTTTTATCCCTCCCTCATTCCCATAACACAAGCCGACTTCTTGCGCTCCCATGAATGCCAGTCAATGTTCTACCTTCAAGGTAGTTGAACACTTTTTACATGCCTGTATGTCTTTCAACTGTGCACAGCTTGCCCCCTTTTCGAGCCTTGGCATTGCTTGTCACACCTACCTTTGTGTTAAATATGAGCTTTCTCGGTTCCATCCCAGAGCGTATTCAAAATCCCCCACCTGCTGTTTATTTTAAGCCCCAGGATGGATCTGCGATGTCAGGGAGAGTGATTTGTGGGTTGCGCAAAACGCAGAGCCCAATCGGGCTGAGTCATTGCTTATGGAATGGCACGGCAGTACTGCCACTCTAGGCCTTTAGCCTTATTGTAGTCTGGCTATCACCAGCACGATAGCTTACTGCAGTATAGGCAGTAAAACAAACTTGCCGCGCACTGAGGGGGATGGCATTTGGGGTAAGGAGAGAGAAAGCTCCAGGACCATATTCACAGTGTCTTCGAAATAGGAAGGCTGTACATATAATGGTATTTACTACGATCTAAACTGCAAAACTGATCCTAGATCAGTACTCCCCTCGAAGAGTAACGCAGTATGTCTTAGGGGTACACTACTAAGTAGGAGTTAGCCAGCTGACTTTGATAAACAACCAGAAATAACAGTTCCTTACCAGTCTCTCTCTCTCTCTCTCTCTCTCTCTCTCTCTCTCTCTCTCTCTCTCTCTCTCTCTCTCTCTCTCTCTCTCTCTCTCTCTCTCTCTCTCTCTCTCTCTCTCTCTCTCTCTCTCTCTCTCTCTCTCTCTCTCTCTCTCTCTCTCTCTCTCTCTCTCTGTTCCTCACCAGTCTCTCTCTCTGTTCCTCACCAGTCTCTCTCTCTGTTCCTCCCCAGTCTCTCTCTCTGTTCCTCACCAGTCTCTCTCTCTGTTCCTCACCAGTCTCTCTCTCTGTTCCTCACCAGTCTCTCTCTCTGTTCCTCACCAGTCTCTGTGAATAGCAGCTGGCATCACTTAGAGCCTGAACTCCTGCTGCTATGCCAGAGCCTTTCAGGACACACCTTCAGACTCCCTGCCCTCTCTCTCCCCCTCTCCCTCCCTCCAAGCCTTTATATAACCATGACAAAATGCAGCCATGGACAGATAGGATTGAACTGTTATATATTAGTATTAGGTTGGCATTTACCTCCTTGAGGATGCAGCTCATGTTTGGTGCCTGCTTGCAACTTGTATGGTTGTAAAATTGGTTCCACTTTCACTAAGTAATTCAAATAGCTTATGCCAGTGTATTTGGAAATGGATGATGTGTAATTAACACACACACACACACACACACACACACACACACACACACACACACACACACACACACACACTGTTTAGTTCTGTTGTGTTGGTTGTCAAGTGAGACTCATTATCAGCCCGTCACACAGTCTGTGTTCTTCCTGCATCAATTAGCTGGGAGTTAATGGGAGTTCTGTTGTTTGTTTGTCGCGGCGCTAACTAGCTCACGGTGCCGCCTGACAACCGCTCTGAGATGAAGGATCTGATCTATCCGTGTTCTGCTGAATTGCCGTGTTGCAGTGACAGATCGCGGTGCACGCCATGCCCGCCAGCGTAAACACCGAGCGCTGTCTGTTAACTTATTACGGTTATCCTTCACTTTGGACCGTGCTACAGCATGTTGCCAAAAAAAGGCCCGATTTGCTGCAAAGTGGGACAGGAGTGGTGTTAGTCCATAGAGAGCATATGTGAAGTAGATTGATGGTCCCCTGTACTTCTCTAGTTGTTTTCTATTCATCTGACTGTGTAGCACTGCTATCTCCTAAGGCCGGGTGTAGCGCTGCTATCTCCTAAGGCTCTGTGTTGCGCTGCTATCTCCTAAGACCTGGTGTCGTGCAGTCTGTCTTTAGTCAAGTGGACATCACAGCACTTACAGAGCAGTTTACATCTTGTCAGGTTTCCTACTATGCCCTCATCAGTCGCCTCATCTTGTCTCTGCTACTGCACATTAACTGCCATTTTGGGTCCATTCAGGTTTACCTGTATCACCCTCTCTTTTAAAGGTGACCACCATGTTGTGTCTGTGCTGACCGGTCTCTCTCTCCCTGCAGGTGAGCACCAGCCCCCGCTGAGCAGCGACTCGGACACCTCCCTTATCTTGGCTGTGGAGGTGGGTCTGTCCGACATGGAACTCTCCCTCGGGCACGACCGTGACGAGGTCAAGTCCTGAGCCAATCAGAGCCAAGTAGGAAGGAAGCTCCCGGGTTCGACATGGAGATGAGAAACGGGGCCTGGCCCCCTGATGGGAGGTAGTGGCTCCAAATAAATAAGAGACAAACAAGCAATAGAACCCATAGCAGTGCAACGCACCTATCTGTCCCCACTGCCTCATCTACAGGTTCCTCCTGTCCTGCCTCCCTTTTCTGACTACTGTCACGTTCAGTCGCCATGGAAACCAGGCAGCCAATCACAGCTCTTGTCATTAGCCTCTGGACTGGGGGTATAGTTTAGCACCTCTGTTAGTTGTCTCCATGTCACCATCACTTTGACTCTTTGGACATGTGACATTTTGATTTCTTTCTACGAGATCATCACTGCCAATGTATTCCAGAATGAAACACGGAAATCTTTACACCTCGTTATAGGAATATCTATTTATACTGTATATGGTCAATATAAGCCTCCTGCAGCATGGGCTTTGAGTGTCATAAACAGTTAGTGCGTGTTCTGAGTGACCAGCATTTACTTGTGGTAAACTTGAAGCTGATGTTTTTTGACCACCTCTGCTTGAAATAATTTCCATAACATTCAACGCTGTTGGTATTGTAGCATTTATACTATGCACATGTTGTCAAGAATTTCTGAATATCCGATTTGTTAAATTGCATCCTTATCCTTAATTTAGGGGTCTTTAGGACCATCGTTTATTTCCACTTCTGAAGTACTGTACACCATGTGTTGTGGGGACCAACTACGAGTTTGTTTTACCACACCAGTTGACAATCACAGCCCACGGTAATGGAGATTTGCAGTGATGACGTCAGCTACAGCCCTGTGTCAAACTGCTAAAGCTTTATTAGCACCGCCAGTAACACGGCACAGGAGGCGATAGTAGTGGCTGTTTGTTCCGTTTTAATGTCATGTCATCTCCCAGTCGAGCCACCCAATAGCATGTGGTGAAATCTTCTGTTCCCTAACATAACGTGTGTCTGCAGTGCTGTGCATTTGCTCTGTGCCAAGTTCTTGCAGTTTTAGTTTTTTTGTATTGATGTTGCTTCTGTTTCTAGAAGCCAAAGCAAGATGGCATTGTGGGTGTTGTTGAGTTCACCCATTGGTTGGATAGTGAAAAGCACATCGAAGTTGTCTGTTGATAAAAGTAAATGACTTTTGACTATATCTGAACTCGGTGTATTAGATAGCCCCTAGTCTGAGACATCCCAGACCTAGGGCAACCGCACTAGTATGCTGGAACATTGGTACATTGTGGGAAGCAACTGGCCCATCTAGAGAGACTAGATAGCCCCTAGTCTGAGAAATCCCAGACCTAGGGCAACCGCACTAGTATGCTGGAACATTGGTACATTGTGGGAGACAACTGGTCCATCTAGAGAGACTAGATTGCCCCTGGCGAAGGAATACCATGCATTGGTTGTGGCTTTGGTTGACTGTGAATTCATTATGAAAGAGTTGACTAAACCCTGTTGCAGATAGTTTGTACCTCTTAGTCATTTCTTCTGAGGATAAAACTTTTTTTTCTTCCTATGATGAATTTCAAAATGGCAGTTTTTTTTGTACATTCGTCGTGTAGGGAAACGAAAGTCTGACGAACAGCATTTATTTTAGTATGAAAATAAGTTTATTTTTGTAAGAAAAAGAAAATGGAGGTAAATGTTTACAGTCCAGGAGAAATGGAGTAGAGAGAATATTTGCCTGGTTTCAAGAGCTCACTGGTAATGCTAATGCATTTTGAATTACATGTATTAATTCATGGTTTATGTCTTTCCTCCCCCGATTTTAATTACTGCTCTGTAATTGTTTCAAAGGCCATTTTTTATTTGAGTTTGATTCCTGTCTCTTTTGGAGTTCCCTCAAGGTTCTCAACACATTGATTTATTTTACAAATGTGTACTTTCATCCTTAACATATGATAATCTTATATTGCTTTAGTATGCAATTTAGATTTGATTTTCAGGCTAAAATCTGTATGAAATGGCACAAGGCCACTGTTGTTATCGAGCATCTACTGCGTTTCTCTTCCTTACTATGTGTTCGTTCATTTAATCATTGGTTCCTTTAGGCCGCCAACCAATCAACAACCAATCAACTCCCAGTTATGTAAGAAGTTCATATTACCCATATTCCCCCCTGTCCTTGTCAATCAGAGAAGGATTACAGAATCTATGGGAGAATGTTGAAATCTCCCACGCTCATGCATTAGGTACATCTGTATGCCCTCCTAGTGTGTCAGACTCCTTACATTTAGCTTTGTTTTGCAGTATCAGTTTGTGAAATACACTACATCTGTGTGATTAATATTGCATAAGCGTCATAAATGCATATTTAATCAATCGATTGAATGGAGACTGAAGAGCGATGCATTGAACATGGCTCAGTTAAAAGCATATTCTTCCCACTTTTTGCGTTCCAATTCTCTACACTTCTCACTAAGTGTGCACACTTAAAGTAATGGATTTTATAATGGTGGAAACGCCCTCCAGCCAATGTTTACACCAATTTAGTGCTTCTAAATCAGTGGTGAGAACTGCACGGTATGGGAGGATGGGGATTTAAGTGCTCCACCATAACTCATGGCATCCTTGGCCAGAATACTATAGATCCATTAAAATATGGTATGGTAGCCTCATCTAGCCTCTCCACACACAGCTCTACAGTTGTTACTATGGGCTGAGGGCCCTAGAAACAACTAACAGCGTTTGATTTCCCTCTGGGGGTTGGTTTCACACACACACACACACAACACCACACAGTTTCCATGTGCCCATTTGTTTGTATTGCACAGGGGGACAAGATAAGAGGAAGCAATTAAGCTCGGGGGGCATTTTGAACCAGAGGAGGGTTTTGATAGATGCTGATTGTACTGTGTGTGTGTGTATGCGTGTCTGACATCTTCACTTGTGTGAAGCCAGAACATTTAAAAGCCTTTAATTGCTTCCTGTTTCATGTCAGGGGTCGTGTTTAATTGACTTAACTTCCTGAAAGGTCATTCTCTCATTCTCAAACTTATTCTAACAACTCTTTTTTTTAAATTTTATGACCATGAAGAAGCAATGGCCTTGATTTGAACGTAATTCGAATGAATATCTGTTATATTCGTAATGAACACTTGTAGAAACCGGCATGTTCTTCCAAATAAAGTAATGAATGCACATATTATAGTCTTATAGTAGGTTCTTGTTTACCCCAATGATGGTATAATTATGTCAGGTATACATAAAATGACATAATAGAAACTCATCATTTAAATATAGCTTTTAGTTCTCTGTCTTTAACTGGTTGTGTACTACCTAGAATGCACTTTTTCACATGAAGGAGAGTTCTGTATACTACAACGAAATTGCACAAAACATCTTTTGAATACGGTTGACCTTAAATGCGGTTGACAGTTGACACGACCATGTTTTTAAGAGAGAGGGCTACAATATTGGGAAAGGCACATGACAATTGTCACTGGATGTGTGCTGTTTAAGAGTCTGTGTTCTTTTATCTAGACTTGTATACCAGCTGAGGATTTGGGGAATGTTACAAATGTTGTATGCTATATCTAGCAGAACTCTACAGTATTGCTATTTTGTAATATAGAGAAATATGTAAATATTTTTGGCAGTGTTAATGATATACAGTACAGTTCTATAGTACAATGTTGCATGTGTGTCAGTCAATGATTGTGAGGTACAATACATTTTATTGCAAGTTTTTCCAACTGTGGTGAAGCTGTCTGGTTTCTATTTCGTTATTGTCGATCATGTTTATGTCAACCCTCTCTGATACCGTTAGGGTGAGCCAATGCTATTGAGATTATTTATTCTGACACGATTCATTGGCCAATATGTAAATGACCATCATATGTTCCAACGATATAAGCTGGTCTCTGCTGTATCGTTACGATATGCACACTAGCACACTACAATACATGGCCAAAAGTATGTGGACACACCTTCAAATTAGTGGTTTCTGTCACACCCATTGCTGACATGAAAGGTTATTAATAATTTACGAGGGAGGAAAATAGAACAAAGAGAGACGGTGAGAGAAAGAACTTTGATTTCATTGTTTGGGGAGAGGGCCCGAGAAATCGGTGATGAGAAAGTCAGAGACTCAAAAGCTCAAGCCAAGAGTGGGACAGACGTCTTTCCAGAAGGCCATTGGTTTTTATTGTAGGAGGAATCGGCATATATTCAAGCAGTGAAGTCATGATGTTCTAGCGGGGGAGAGATGTCTCACTCTCCAACGCCACCCACCTTCAGCCCAACGACAATAACACGTACTCCGTGACAAGCCGACAGATGTGCTGCTAGGGTTGGGGTTTGTTCACAACAAGACAGGCGTGAGGGAGAGAGGGATGAGAGAGAGAGAAAGAGGTAGTATGAGAGTTCTCAACCAACCCAGTGAAAGAAAGAAACAAATTGGATTTGTTGGAAAAGAGGGAGAGAGGGTTCTTTATAGAAAGAAACATAGAAAGATGGAAGAGGACTGGCCACCCCTCGGAGCCTGGTTCCTCTCTACGTTTCTTCCTCTGTTCCTGCCTTTTCTGGTGAGTTTTTCCTAGCCACTGTGCTTCTACATCTGCATTGCTTGCTCTTTGGGGTTTTAGGCTGAGTATCTGTACAAGCACTTTGTGACAACTGTTGATGTAAAAAGGACTTCATAAAACAAATTGGAATTTGATTGATTGAGATAGAGAAAGAGAGTCCACAATCAAGAAATTGGATTTGAGAAAATACAAGCTAGGAGAAAAATTAAGGCAGAGAGGGATGGAGGGAGAGACAGAAGAGTGAAAGAATGAGCAAAACAGCCAATTTCACACAGAGACAGAGGATAGAAAAACAGAGTGACAGTTGGAAAGCGGGGAGAGGTGAGAGCGAGTGTAACAGTATAACTTTAGACCACATATGTCAGAGTCAAGGCCCGCGGGCCACATCCGGCCCGCAAGAAGGTTTTTTACGGCCCCTGGGATGATCTTGATTTATTATTAGAACCGGCCCGCAGCAAGCCGGCAGCCCGCAGATCTTTTACACGCACCAATACTACATTTCCCACAATGCAAAGGTGACGCACCGAGCAGTAGGCTGCTTCATTTCAATATTTATTGGCACAGCAGTCGTCAGCATCACAGTAAAATTAACTTTCAGATACCCATCAAAAATGGCAAAACGGAAGGTGGATACTGAGAACCGGGGGTTTCAAACAAGGTGGGAGTCGGAGTATATGTTCACGAAGGTAGCTGGAAAACCTGTGTGTCTTCTGTGTGGAGAAAGTGTGGCGGTACTGAAAGAGTATAATCTGAGACGACATTATGAAACGAAACACGCGGACACACACGCGGACGCAACTGTCAAGGCCAGTTTTATTTTGGCAGAAGAGATCGCTAAATCAGCCCGGCCATTTACGGAGGGGGATTTCATCAAAAACTGCATGATTAAAGTTTGTGACGAAGTTTGCCCAGAAAAAAGGCAACTCTTTTTAAATGTGAGTCTGAGCAGAAACACCATTGCCGAGAGAGTAGACCAGTTGTCCATCAATCTAAAAGAGCAGCTTGTGAAAAAGGGAAAAGATTTTATTGCATATTCCTTGGCTGTGGATGAGAGCACCGACATTTCTGACATTGCCCAGTTGTCAATTTTCATCCGCGGAGTGGACTCCAACCTAAGCGTGACAGAGGAGTTTTTGGCTTTACGTCCTATGCATGGCACAACTACGGGGCATGATTTGTATGAAGAGGTGTCAAGATGTGTAAATGAGATGGAGCTGCCTTGGGAAAAACTCGTGGGTTTGACAACCGACGGAGCACCTGCGATGTGTGGACACAGGAGCGGACTGGTGGCGAAGATACGGGAAAAGATGCAAGAGGAAAACGCGACAGGTGAGCTGACAGCTTATCATTGTATCATACACCAGGAAGCGTTGTGCGGTAAAGCCTTGAAAATGGAGCATGTAATGAGCATCATCACGCGCACAGTTAACTTTATCAGAGCCAAAGGTTTGAATCACCGCCAGTTCAAGGCATTTCTGACGGAGTTAGAAACGGAGCATGGTGATTTGCCTTATCACACAGAGGTGCGATGGCTAAGCCAGGGAAAGGTGCTTCAAAGATGTTTCGAGCTTCGTGAGGAGATTTGTCTGTTCTTGGACAGCAAAGGGAAAGACACAACACAACTCCGAGACGAAATGTTTCTGTGTGAAATGGCTTTTCTGTGTGACATTACGAGTCATCTGAATGCAATAAACTTGCAGCTGCAGGGTCGGGATCGTGTCATCTCTGATATGTACAGTACAGTGAAGGCATTTAAAACCAAACTGACTCTGTGGGAGACGCAGATGCGGAAAGAAAATTTGAGCCACTTTCCCAGCTGCCAGACCATGAAAGAGAAGCTCTCTACCAGTGCGTTCCCGAGCACACAGTTGGCTGATAAAATAGGTATGCTTGCCGCTGACTTTCGACGCCGATTTGCTGACTTTGAAGCACAAAAAAGCAGGTTGGAACTGCTCGGTAACCCATTTGCTGTTGACGTGGAAAGCTCACCACCAAACCTCCAAATGGAGTTGATTGACCTCCAATGCAATGATGCACTGAGGGCAAAATATGCGGCAGTGGGTGCTGCGGAGTTCGCCCGTTTCCTCCCCGGCACAATGCCCCAGCTGCGCATCCAGGCTGCTCAAACGTTGTCTATGTTTGGCAGCACATACCTGTGTGAACAACTGTTTTCTTTGATGAACCTGAACAAAACATCACACAGAAGTCGACTTACTGCTGAACACCTCCACTCAATTCTGAGGATTTCTTCAGCTCAGAGCCTTACCCCGAACATTGATGAACTTGTGGAAAAGATGGGACACCACCAAGTATCACCCTCAACCTCAAACAAGTGAACATTACTGTGCAATCACATATTTAGAGTTTTTACTCAGTTCAAGTTTAAAAGTTAAAATTTAATATTTGTTTTCACTGCATGTTACTTCTCCTTAAACAAAGTGTTGTTTTTGATTAATAGATTTTTGCACTTTATTTTTTTGTATTTCAATCCAATTATATTTTAAAAATATTTCAGTTGAGTGGATGATAGAAAATTGCTATTATTGTTTTTTCTTTGAAGTAAATTTAGCCCACTTTTGCTAAAATAGAAAATATAGTCTACTGATGGTGCCTTGAATACCGGTTTCTTTCATTTAATGTTCATGTTATGGGGATATTTATATAAAGGAAATTTGTCTTTTGTGTCTGTTGAAAATTAAAGATTACTGACAGAGCCATAAGAAAATATTGCTTTATTTATCTGATCATATTGTAATATATTTGTTAGGTTTTCAGTAGGTTCAATTAGGTTCACTAGACTATATGCGTCATTTAAAAAATTTTCAATGAACATTCGAACAGTCCGGCCCTCGTCTTGTAGCTGATTTTTTTATTTGGCCCTCCGTCCATTTGACTTTGACACCCCTGCTTTAGACCATCCCCTCGCCCATTCCCGGGCTCGAACCAGGGACCCTCTGCACACATCAACAACAGTCACCCACGAAGCATCGTTACCCATCGCTCCACAAAAGCCGCGGCCCTTGCAGAGCAAGGGGAACCACTACTTCAAGGTCTCAGAGCAAGTGACGTCACCGATTGAAATGCTATTTAGCGCGCACCACCGCTAACTAGCTAGCCGTTTCACATCCGTTACACGAGGAGAGAGAGGAGCAAAACAAACTGTCCAGTTTCGAGACTCAACATCCACACCGCACAGGCTGAGATGACAGTTTGCTCACTCAGCACCAGAGGGACAGGTGGCATCCCAAATAGCACCCTATTCCCTACATAGTGTGCTACCTTTGAACAGAACCCTATGGGCCATGGTGCACTATACAGGGAATAGGCTGCCATTTGGGATGTAGAGAAACTAAAACCCTCGTTTGCTATATTTAATGTCTCTTCATGGTCTCTGGTTTGAAGTGATTATTAAACGCTCTAATATCTTAGTTCATCTGTATTAACGGAGAGAGGAAAATAGAGGAAAGGCGAGTAGGCAACACACCAGCACTACTGAAGAGGTTTTATATTGGTCTTTAAAATGTTGATGGAACGTTGCTCTAACATTTCTGTTTATCTGTATCCGAGAAGAGAGGAAAATAGAGGAAAGGCAGGCAACCCACCTAGAGCAACTGACCTAGAGGTCAATATTGGTCTTCAAGGCATTGATAGAATAATCTCTTGGTCGCTCGAAACAGGGTTGAGGGGGTTGTGTGGGTGATTGTGATTTTGATACATGCTTAAGTGAATTGTGAAGGCCAGTGGTAGGCGGCTCAAACCATAGGAGCCAATCGTATGTCGGAAAGATAGGAAAAGGCTCCCTGGACATTTGTAATGAGAAGTTAATCAGCACAGAATTAAGTACAACATAATATACATATGTATCTCTGTGGTTATTATACGAGTGCTGGAGTCAGGAATCTCCTAGTCCAAGATATCCAGCCATCAAATCTTGGATGAGCTACTGGGTGTGCAGGCTTTTGTTCCGGACCAAATAACCTGTGTAGTTTGCTAATGCTACTGACAGTATTGACAACATTGACATGCTTGGCAGTCTTGATACAACATTTTTAACAAAAATGCAATGGTTCATTGGATCAGTCTAACACGTTGCACATGCACTGCTGCCAACTTGTGGACAAAATCGAAATTGCACCTTGGCTGGAATAATACATTATGACCTTTCTCTTGCATTTCAAAGATGATGGTACAAAATAACGTTTTTTTTCCTTTGTATTACCTTTTACCAGATCTATTCTGTTATATTCTCCTACATTCCTTTCACATTTCCACAAAGTTCAAAGTGTTTCCTTTCAAATGGTACCAAGAATATGCATATCCTTGCTTCAGGCAGTTAGATTTGGGTATGTCATTTTAGAAGAAAATTGAAAAAAAGAGGTGTATCCTTAAGCGATAGACTTAAGTTCCAAGGGCCTTGCTGATCCATTGTGTTATAATGGCGAGATCTTGTTTTGCACCACTGCAGTAAGCCTATGTTGTCCTGGATACAGTGAAACATTCACTCATTCCTGGCTGCAGAACAGGGGTTAGTGTCTCCATCATACATTCCACTGTATAGTTCTTACGCAGATACTGTTCCACCATCAGCCATCAATGTTTCTGTCCCCCTATCTGATAATATTGAGGTACAAAATGGGGTTGGGGGCGGGTACAGAGAACTACTGGTGTAAAACATTGACATCAGAGGAGGTGTTGTGGAATTCTGTAATCAATGTTCATAAATGTAAATGATCTTTATAGGTCTGCAACCCAGAGTGTGTAAAGTTCTGGTTTAAATGAAACAGACAGAATTCCCAACTCACAATTAGTCAAATTCAATTTTATTCGCGAGAGCTCTCCCGTGCATATACAAAGATGTTCCTTTTATAACATTCTCTTATTCACCTACGCACATACATACACACTAACAGGAGGTTAGCTATCCTATCTACTTCTCTTCAAGTCTCACCACAGTTGATCACTACACAACTGACAGTTCCACTCCCCAGTTCCAAACCGGGAGGGGTCCTCTCTGTCCTGTCTTATCTCCCCAGAGTTCTAGTCGGGTCGGTTCAAACACAAGTTAATTAAGGATTCTCTTTGCTTTCTTTCAGCACACACATACATTCCTCTCTTCCCCTGTCCAACCTATTTGGACTTATGTTTAACATATTTCATTACTCCTTGTCTATGCTACATAACCTCTAATCCCTAATTATTAAGTTTCCGGGTAAAGTGATTTAATCATTTATCTTCAACCGTTATAAATTCTGTTAACAGGAGGCTGGTGGGAGGAGCTATAGGAAGATAGGCTCACTGTAATGGCTGGAATGGAATGAGTCAAACATATGGTTTCCATATGTGTGATGTGTTTGATACCATCCATTTTATTCCAGCCATAACAATGAGCCCGCCCTCCTATAGCTCCCCCAACCAGCCTCCACTGATTGATAAGGCTAAAGAAACCTCCAAGACCTCAAGCATGTGTGATGAAAAGAATGGTTTACTGCCATCTTCTGGGGCATTGTGAATCCATTCACCGTAGTTTACGTTACAGAAAGAAACATTGCAAAGGCTTCTTTGGTAAAGCCCAATTAATTTTAACAATATTCATGGGTCATGGAGGCAGGTGACTGAAGTGACTTCAGAATACAATATAAATAAAAAAGTATGTATTTTTGAACTAGCGTTGATAATAACAGCCTTAATTGGCCAAACCATGATGTTATATACAATTCATACTTTAATATAACATTTTATTGAGCGCAAGGGAAATTCATGTACACTAGAAATATAGGAACTCACATAGGAACGAAAAGGCGAATCACAATTCAGGCGAGAATACTCAGTCGGACTAAATATCCGTTCTGTAACTTCCGTTTTCATCTGAGCCAGTCGTGGATTGCAACATTCCTGGTAAGTCTTTCTTTACATTTTGGGTTATAATGTGTTAAAAAATATATAAACAGCACATGTCGGTTAAGGCTTTTATCTGTTAATTATACAATTACATTCTATTACATGTCGTTGCTGCATCTGGTATTTCCATGAAGCGTGTTTGAACCGTGTTGCTCAGCACACGTACAGTAACGCTAAGCAGATAGATAGCTAAATAACTGCTTTTTTCATATATTTTTCACGTAGATACCTAGTTAACTAGCTAATACAGTTTTACAACATTTATATTTTCGTAAGGACCTAGACTAATGGTGTGTTAGGTCTGTCAAGATGTGATGCCATTGACTGAGCTGGCTTTGTTGGTTGGTTGGTTGGTTAGTTAGTTATAGCTATGGTTTGCTAATCCCCACATGCCTTCAGGTAAAGCCAGCTACTGAAACTGAAAGATGCCGAAAAAGAAGACTGGTGCACGCAAGAAGGCAGAGAACCGCAAGGAACGGGAGAAACAGACTCGGGCCAACAAAGGCTTTGTTGACGTTGCAAAGTCCCCTTGCAATTCAGCAATGGTATGGAATAATATACATGTTCTCATCACAATATGAAATGGATAGCTAACAATGACTGTAAATCATGATTATTTCCCTAGTACTTACTGTAGTCCTCATACTTACTGTAGTCCTCATCTGGTGTTGCAGGAATGTGACAAATGCCAGAGGTAAGACATCTTCAATCAATATTTTTTACATTCATCTTAATGGATAACTTAACTAGCTAACATTGGGGTTCCCGAGTGGCGAAGCGGCCTAAGGCACTGCATCTCACTACTACAGACCCTGGTTCAATTCCAGACTGTATCACAACCAGACGTGATTGGGAGGCCCATAAGGCGGCGCACAATTGACCCAGCGTCGTTAGGGTTTGGCCGGGGTGGGCCGTCATTGTAAATAAGAATTTGTTCTTAACTGAGTTGCCTAGTTAAATAAAGGTTAAATTGTGTGAACACATTCAACTATTTGAACAAGATGCATTATTTCTTTATTAGCAACTATAATCTACAGGTGATGGAGGCTTTGACACTTTGTTCCCCTGTTTCAATGACACCCAAGACGGCAGAAGAACAGAGCTTTCTGCTACTTCTGTGCAAACGTTCAGAAGCTGCCCCAGTGCGGTCAATGTGGTGAGTCTATAAATAAATAAGTTGTGACGCATGGCATGTTTCTGATTTTAAAATCCCTTGAGCTCTTTGAGGCCAACTTAATTCGATACAACTTGATTTATCCCCTCAAGTAGCAAAGAAATATATTGCACAATGTTACATGTAAGATATTTGTATAGGAGTGCAAGAACCATGTATCATGTTGTGGTGTGATACTGTTCCTGTATTCCAACTAAAGGCAAAACCAAATGCATGAAGTCATCAGACTGTGTCATCAAGCACCCAGGGATCCACGCTACGGGAATGGGCATGGTGGTAAGAGATGAGAGCCGTTTGAAAAACTTTATTCAGATGGGAGTAATAAATACTCAGTAGTAATCATTAATGCACACCATAGCAAAACGTTTCACAATGGAAAACAAGTGTTTCTTATCGGTCAAATTCAGGTAGTCCCCGATAGTTTGCCTCCTTTGGTTTCTAGTGAATATGACCATGGGGTGTATTCATTATTCTGATTCTGTTGCAAAACGTTCTGCAATTGTAACCATTTACTCCAAATGAAAAATGTTTTGTTTCTATTGCACAAATTGAAGGTAGGTCCCTCAACGTTTCGTTTGCTCTGTTTGCTTCCGTTTGGTTCTTAAATGGCAAATGGTTTCCGTTGCAAGACGTAATGAGTACACCCCTGGTGTAGACCTACACCTATTTAACATTGTGATATGTGCCCAGATTGTCCACAGTCATGAGTTTATCATTGGATGTCTTTATGATATGTGAGATGCTGTCTCTGTCCACAAGGGGGCCGTGTGTGACTTCTGTGAGGCCTGGGTGTGCCACGGGAGAAAGTGCCTCAGTACCCACGCTTGCACATGTCCTCTCATGGATGCCGACTGTATCGAGTGTGAACGCTGTGTATGGGACCATGGTACATTATGCCATTTTATAATATTATCCAACCTGCCTGGTCTGCAAAACTAAACAAGGCCTATAATTTGCTTTTTTTTATGTCAATACATGCACCCAAATGCTGGTTGCCATCCACCTTGTGTCCCTTTTGTAATCATTCCCCCCTTTTTCCTATCTGACGCAGGGGGAAGGGTATACCGTTGCTCCTTCTGCCACAACTTCCTGTGTGAGGATGACCAGTTTGAGCACCAAGCCAGTTGCCAAGTCCTGGAGGCGGAGACTTACAAATGTGAGCAATTGGGGTGTCTTTCTCACACGTCAATCAACCACATTGTGTTGGCTCGTGAGAAAGCAAGAGGTTTCAACACTATAACCTGTTGACGTTTAGCCTCAGGGCAGACTTTGGCAGCCATGAGGAACACCATGTAACATATAGAAAAGTAGGCATTCTGCCAGTTGACAGTTTAGAGAAAGGTTAACCCCTAGCTGTAGTGATTTTAAATAAACATTTTAATGTGTTAATATATACTGTGTTTTCCCCCATGTTCATTTCAGGTGCTTCCTGCAACAGATTAGGGCAACACTCCTGCCTGCGCTGCAAGGTAATGGAGATCCAAGTATTCATACCCCTTGGATTTCTTCCCCCAAAATGTTCTGATTTAGTATGGATTTAATTGTATTTTTTTTGTCAACAATCTAGTCTGTATACTCTGTCAGTGGAATAACAATTCTAACTTAAAAAAATAAATAAAAATGATTAATACAATTGAGAAGTATCCTAAATTAGCTCAGGAGTAACATTTGGCTTAACAAATCACACAATAAGTTACATGGACTCCCTCTGTGTGAAATAATAGGGATTGACATGGTTTTTGAATGACTAACCCCTCCTCTGTCCCCCATACATAAAACATCTGTAAGCTCCCTCAGTCAAATTTCAAACACAGATTCAACTACAAAGACCAAGGATCTTTTCAAAAGCCTCATAAAGGGCAGTGATTGGTAGATGGGTAACAATAACAAATCAGACGTTGGATGTCTCTTTAAGAATGGTCAAGTTAATAATTATGCTGTGGATTATGTATTAAACCACTCAGACACATCAAAGATGCAGTCATCTGTCTGAACTGAGCTGCAGGAAAGGAATGAAACTGCTGAGGGATGTTACCATGAGGCCGTTGGTGATTCAAAACAGTTTCAGTTGAATGGCTGTGATGGAAGCACTGAGGATGGATCAACATAGTAGTGATTCCACAATAATGAACTAAACGGCAGAGTGAAAAGAAGAATACAAATATACAGAATAAAAAATATTTACAAGACGTGCATATTGTATGCAGCTAAAGTTAAAGTTTTACTAAAGTAAAACTGAAGAAAAAAAGGCCAAGGAATTCGCTTTTTGGCCTAAATGCAATGCCTTGTGTTTGGCGCGCTATCCGACACAACACATCACTGAGTAACTGCCTCTTTATTTTCAAGCATGGTGGTGGCTGCATCATGGTATGGGTATGCTTGTCATCGGCAAATACCAGGGAGGTTTTCGGGATGAAAAGAAACGGGATCTAAGCCAGCGGTTCTCGATCCTGGGGACCCAAAGTGGTGCACATTTTGTTTTTGCCTTGGCACTACACAGCTGATTCAAATGATTAAAGCTTGATGGTGAGTTGATCATTTGAATCAGCTGTTGAGCGCTAAAAACTAAATGTCCGCCCCTCGGGGTCCCCAGGACCAGGATTGAGAACCACTGATCTAAGAACAGACCAAATCTTAGCGGAATACCTGGTTCAGTCTGCTTTACAAGAGACTCTGGAAGACAAATCCACCTTTCATCAGGACAATAACTTACAACACAAGGCTAAATCTTCAATGGAGTTGCTTACCAAGAAGACGGTGAATGTTCCTGAGTGGCCAAGTTACAGTTTTGACTTAAATCTGCTGAAAATGTATGACAAGACTTGAAAATTGTTGTCTAGCCATGATCCCCAAAATATTGACAGAGCTTGAGGAATTATGAAAAGAATAATGGGCTAACATTGCACAATCCAGGTGTGTAAATCTCTTAGATACTTACCCAAGAAGACACCCAGCTGTAATTGCTGCCAAAGGTGATTTTAACATGTATTGACTTGGGAAGCTGAATACTTAAGCAACAACTATCATTTCTATTCATCTTAAATGTTAGACATTTGGTTGTTGAGAAAAATATACTATATTTTTTTAATCCCACTTTGTAACACAATAAAATGGGAAGAAATCCAAGTGCTGTGAACACTTTTAAGGCCTTAAATCAACACAATGTGTTATGTTGTAAACAATTGTCTCTCTCCCACTGTTCCTCATCCCAGTGTAGTTGTTTGTTACCGCTGTTGCCTCTCTGTACACATTGACCGAGAGATGTACATTTGAGTCATTTAGCAGACGCTCTTCTCCAGAGCGACTTGAGCCGTCGGTACACTACATGATTTTTGGCCCTGGTTTTAGCTGTCCCAGACAACTTTTTGAGATCGGAGACAAAATCCCCATGTTGTTGCCTACTCGTAGCTGTCACCGACGCTCATTTAATGTGAGTAGGTCAGAGTCACAATCTGAGGGCTACCGATCCCGCATTTGATTGTTATCGGCACAAAATCTGCAACGCTCTTGTAATGTGAGATGTACCACGACCAGTTTTGAGAACGGCGATCGGCAATAGCCAAATGAGAGCTAGCCAGGGAAGAAGACCAAGATCTTGATTCGCATCACCCAGAATGTGCACTCGCTCGAGCAGGAGCGATAACTACTATTAGTATGGGTTTGCACTTGCATTTAACCTAAGCCCAAATGTAAAATTGTTACAGCTCTGAAGTTCACACCCAATGTTATTCAGTCCAAAATGTATTGGCAAGATATTTCAACACTGTAGGGCAAGTGTGTATGTCTGACTGAACTTATGAGGCTGCTTTGAGCCACAGCTCGTTGTAGCTAGCCACGTTAACAATCTATCCACATTGTTTTGGCGAGACGGCGTGGTATGGAGAATCCTCCCGACCAAGTGAAGAATCGTGTAGTGTGTCGACACCCGTCTCTGCCAGATGGTTTACTATAGGAAATACGGTCGTTTTAATGCTCGAGGCTCAGCATTGCTAGGATTTTTGAAAGTCGTGTCGTGTACGCCTGGCATTAGTGAGTGCATTCGTCTTAAGGTAACTAGGTGAGAATCAGTCATAAAGCAGCTATCAGCAGTCGGTGCTCGTAAGAAAAGGCAAGTGTTAGTGCAAGAAAGGCAAGGGTGTTGGTTCAGGGGGAAATGTGTAGATTCCCAGTTGCACTGTTAAATTAGTTGATTTTTTTCCGGTAAATAAGTACCCGTTTACCAGGCTTCTGAAGTGGAATACAGCTACAACTAGAGGTTACTTTTTTTGCAGCAGGTTTGGAGAATTAGGTTACGGTTAGGAAAAGGGTTAGGGTTAGCTAAAATTAAAATGTTCTCCTAATCTGCTATGAAAAGTCACTTCCAGTCATGGCTGAATACATTTCCTGGATATGACACATGACTGTAACCTATAGTGACAAGGCCCATTTGGGTTGAACTGTGTCTCTCCCTCCCCAGGCCTGTTTCTGTGACGACCATGTGAAGAGTAAGGTGTTCAAACAGGACAAGGGTAAAAATCCTCCCTGCCCCAAGTGTGGCCATGAGACCCAGGAGACTAAGGACCTCAGCATGTCCAGTGAGTCTGCCATCTAACATCTAATCAGTGCTGAAGTCAGTCATGGATTAAAACTCTTCAGTCATTAAGAGGAAAACTGAGTACTGTTGGCAGTGCAGTTGTATGTATAATGTAATATCATAATTTTAGTTGTTGATTGAGTAATTTTTGCATCATTACAAATCACTCGTTTTCATACTCTCTTTTCTTGTAGCAGATGTCAGATCTTAAACCTCAAACGCCACATTCAACACCTTTTAATTGTTGTATATATGCACTCCCTGGATCGGGATTAGTACTCAAGATTCTCAGCTCATGTCTGTATTCCTGTACTCACCCTGCAGCCCGGACGACGAAGTTTGGCCGACAGAGTGGTGCTGACGAGGATAGCTACGGCTATGGAGGTTATGGAGCCTCTGGCTACGACTCCTACTGGAAGAACGTTTCATCGTCCGGAGGAGGGGAGGGAGACCAGGAGGACGATGGCGGAGATGACGATGATGATGACGACGACGAAGAGGAGGAGGATGAGGAGGAAGATGAGGAGGAGGATGATGAGGAGGAAAAAGAGGTAGCTGACTCTCTGGCCGGTCTTAAAATTGAAGGGACCCCCGTGATCGAAGCAGTTCCCTAGACGGAGGTTGGTTCCCATCACATCTCCACCTCTGCTTCCCAAAGAAGAGGACTAGATTATATACAAGGAGTGTGTGTGCAATGCATTGCAGTACACTGTAATAAGCTGTTTAAAGTGATAGTTCATCACCATATGTGTACTGCTTGATTGTTTCTGTATTTGGACATTAGTGCGTTTTAAGAAGACGGTCAACTTCTGTATGGCTCTTGCCTAACATTGGTGAAATATCCTTTTTAAGATTTAGGCTAAAATATTGTAAGTTAACAGTGGCTTGTATTCATGGATGCCAAGGGAAGCCAGGCTTCCCCAAATATTTGACCAATAAAACATTTAAAATAACATTTATCTTTCGTCTCTCAGGGTTTTCAAAATGTTCTGTCAATTCCAAAGGGGCTGGAATCTCACCAGAGAAATCATCAGAGCGAGGGAAACAGCAGCCTTCTGTCTCAATATGTGTAGCCCATGTATCTGATGCCGTCTGGGCCAAAAGAGTGTGACATGTTGTTAGCGTAGCATTTGATTGATTGATGCTAGCAAGCTTTTGGTCTCCCTTGATAAATATATATTTTTTAATTAGCGTTTGCTGAGCTCAACGGTGGATTGTCCTGGTGCAGCAAAACGCCCTCCAAAGGAGGCCAGTTTGGATTTGGCTTCATACCAATCAAATCACTTTCTAAGAAAAACCATTTTCACAAAAACATGTCTGTTTCTGGTCTGCTTGTGTTGATGGCCTGCAGTAACTAGCTTACAAAATTGTCCCTTTCTTAAGCCATGGATTTGGACTTGTGGTTTTGACTTAATTCTCTGTACAGGCCAATGATTATGATCTAACAATAAATGAATGTTGTGCCACTGACCTGAGATGTAGGCTCATGTTAACTAGCTGGCTAACTCAGTTGGTTCGTTAGGCTAGCAAGCTTTTTAGCCAGGTAGCCTATGACAACAAAAACTAAAAGTGTACTGAATGACAAAGCCATAGACCGTTCTGCCAACATGAAAAAGATGAGGATGACATTGGTGTTCTACAAGTGGGTGAGTCCATGTTTAGTTTTACTTACGCAGACAGAAAACAGGACAACCACACAATATTTTGCAACATTGATTGGATTAAATTGTTTTTGGTGTCTTTTTAAGTTGGTTTTCAGCATCTTAAATTATTTTATGTTTAAGTTGAAATGGTGCTGGAATAACTGTGGCAGTGCTCCTGTTGTCTTTGTGCTGACTTGCGATGACTCCACATTTGCTGAGCACTTGTTGGCTGCTTTTCCTTCACTCTGCGGTCCAACTCATCCCAAACCATCTCAATTAGGTTGAGATTGGGTGATTTGTGGAGGCCAGGTCATCTGATGCAGCACTCCATCACTCTACTTCTTGGTAAAATAGCCCTTCACAGCCTGGTAGTGTGTTGGGTCATTGACATGTTGAAAAACAAATGATAGTCCCACTAAGCCCAAACCAGATGGGATGGCGTATCGCTGCGGAATGCTGTGGTGGCCATGCTGGGTAAGTGTGCCTTGAATAGGAAATAAAACCAGCAAAGCACCTCCACACCACCTCCTCCATGCTTCACGGTGGGAAATACACATGCGGAGATCATCCGTTCACCTACTCCGCGTCTCACAAAGACACAGCGGTTGGAACCAAGAATCTCTAATTTGGACTCATCAGACCAAAGGACAGATTTCCACCGGTCTAATGTCCAATGCTCGTTTTTCTTGGACCAAGCAAGTCTCTTCTCCTTATTGGTGTTTTTTTGTTGCAGCAATTCACCAAGAAGGCCTGATTCACACAGTCTCCTCTGAACAGTTGATGTTGAGATGTGTCTGTTACTTGAACTCTGTGAAGCATTTATTTGGGCTGCAATTTCTGAGGCTGGTAACTCTAATGAACTGATCCTCTGCAGCAGAGGTAACTCTGGGTCTTCCTTTCCTGTGGTCCTCATGAGAGCCAGTTTCATCATAGCCCTTGATGGTTTTTGCGACTGCACTTGAAGAAACTTTCAAAGTTCTTGACATTTTCCGCATTGACTGACCTTCATGTCTTAAAGTAATGATGGACTGTCGTTTCTCTTTGCTTATTTGAGCTATTCTTGCTATAAAATGGACTTGGCCTTTTACCAATTAGGGCTGTCTTCTGTATACCACCCCTACCTTGTCACAACACAACTGATTGGCTCAAATGCATTAAGGAAAGACATTCCACAAATGATGTATCAAAGACATCTTAAATCAGTTTTGTTTTATGTTTTTCTGCCATGCATAATATGCGCTAGGCTATGTATTGTATAATGGCATAATCATAATTTTAATTCAGGTTATTGATTTGGCCTTGGGCTCATAAGCCTATCCATAAACTAATATGCATATGGTTGTTTTGAATTAATCATCCCCTTAGAAAGTGCTGTCCATTTAGTTTACACTGTTTCAACCTGCTGTGGAACTTCTTCTTTAAATGGATCATCACAGTGAGGTGAGTTGTAAAAGTATGATAGGATGTTTTGATGTGATTTTTCGATTGCATCCGCACCGTTCTTAATAGTGAGGACAAATGCGATTAAACTCACTCGCATCCTGTGTATGCCAGTTAGGCTCTACACCGGTTATAAAGCATATTAAATGTGTTCAAGTATAAGAAGTTATTTGGCCACTTTACAAACCTTATCAAAACATATAGGTCTATAGGCTAGGCTACATGAGATAGGTGTGTGACTGATTTAAAAAGTAGCCCAAAAAAAGGCAAGCTATTTCTTGCCTTACTGCACACAAGTTGGGAATCATTCACAAGTGTTAATGCATCATTCACAAGTGATAGGCTAATATTGTCACCCATTAGATTATTCATAATTTAATGTCTTTACATATACTAAAGAATATATGTGTAAAATGTATTTTGATTTGGAATTGACTATCATGCACCTGTCTCGGAACTGGGGCATGGGGGGGGGAAATAATCTATGCACTTATATATGGAAGGGAGGACGCTTTTTCCCGCGGTACATTTTCATTCAGGCCAGGTATGCTATAATCCTGTTGTAAAGAGAAGCAATGTGCTTAATATTAGAGAAGTTGAGAGATAAATACAGCAGGCCTAGCCTATAGAAAGCTGATGCCATCCTCTGCTTAGCCTATAGAAATGCTGCGCAACATGAGCTCATGGGCTCTCATGAAGTGTTTGATTAGATTTTCGATACATTTGCATTGATGTCTGAGTGATTAGAGGGACAATAGAGTGCTGAGTACAAGACATTTATCAAGTTTGGTAGGCTACTACTGACCATCAGCAGCATCAGAGCTTGGAGAAGCCAAATTACAGTGACTAAACAGTCACATGGAATTTGACCTCAGGTGTGGAAGTAAAATGGGCACCCTAGCAGAGAGTTCCATGTAGTCATGGCTCTATTTAATACTTTGCCTCTGTTCTGAACCTGGGGAATGTGAAGAGACCTCTAGTTGCATGTCTTGTGTTGTACCGATGAGTGTCTGAACTGCATGCCAACTGCTTGAACAGACCATTCGGTACCTTCAACACATCAATACCTTGCACAAAGACCAATGGTGATGCAGTCAGTCAATCTCTCCTCAAATGTTGAGCCAGGAGAAACTGACGTGCATGTTACTGACACTTCAGTGTACATTTAAGTGCGATACTTGCTGCTTTGTTCTGGACAACTGCAATTGACCTATTTCCTTCTTTGCCACACATGACCACACAGCAGGGCAGTAGTCTAGGTGTGACAACTAGGGCCTGTAAGAGCTGTCTGGTTGACTGAGATGTCAAGAAGGCAGAGTAACGCCCTATCATGGACAAACTTCTTCCCATTTTAGCAACCATTGAGTCTAAATGATTTGACCATGGACGCTTATTTAGAGTTACACCTAGCATTTTTTAGTCTCCTCAGCTAGCTCAATAGCGACATTATTCAATAATAGATCTAAATGAGGTTTAGGGTTGAGTGAGTGATTTGTCCTAAAAATGATGCTTTTAGTTATTGAGATATTTAGCGCAAGCCTATTTCTAGTTACCCATTCTAAAACTGACTGGAGCTGTATGTTACGTGTCTGTTGTTTATTTTACTGTTGCAACCGTCATGTATACTGTTGAGTCGTCTGCGTACCTAGACACATAGGCTTTGTTCAAGGTCAGTGGAAGGTCATTTGTAAAAACTGAAAACAATTTCTTAGCCAGCTGCCCTGTGGTACACCACACTCAACGGAATTTGTATGAGAGAGGCTTCTGTTAACGAAAACCCTTTGTGTTCTATTAGAAAGTTAACAATTAATCCATAACCTAGTTTATTCAGCAATATGTTATGATCAGTAACATTCATCTTTTTTATGGTCATTAGCAAGAGTACAGTGCCTTCAGATCGTATTCATACCCTTTGACTTATTCCGCGTTTCGTTACTAGTCTGAATTCAAAATTGATTATTATTATTTATTTATTTTTCCTAATAATGAAATTTTAGCAAAGGTATTGAAATTAAAATACAGAGCTCTCATTTACATAAGTATTCACATCGCTGAATCAATACTTTGTAGAAGGACCTTTGGCGGCAATTACAGCTTTGAGTCATGTCTGTATCAGCTTTACACTTCTGGATTTGGGGATTTTTCACATTCTTCCTTTCAGATTTTCTCAAGCTCTGTTAAGTTAGATGAATGGCAAACTTCAAATCTTTATACAGATTTTCAATGAGACTATTCTGGGCTTTGGCTGGGCCACTCAATGACTCACATTCTTGTTCTGAAGCCATTCAAGTGTTGCTTTGGCTGTATACTTGAGGTCGTTGTCCTGTTGGAACATAAATCTTCACCCGGTCTAAGGTCATTTGCACTCTGAAGAAGATTTGCATATATTTTGCCTCACCAGTGTTTCTTTCACGTGCCTCTAGGCAGGCTGCCATATTATTTTTTTCTCAGGAGTGGCTTCCGTCTGGCCACTCCCATAAAGCCCAGATTGGTAAAGTGTTGTAGAGACTATTGTCCGTCTGGCAGGTTCTCCCATCTCAGCTAAGGAACTCTGTAGTTCTGTCAGTGGTCATTGGATTCTTGATCACCTCCTTGTTCAAGTTTCTTCTTGCCCAGTTGCTCAGTTTGGTCAGATGGCCAGCTCTAGGCAGAGTCTGGGTAGTTCCATATTTTTTTCAGTTCCCCAATGATGCTCTTGGAAACTTTCAGTACTCTAGAAACGCCATAGTTTTAAAAAGTATGTGTGGATAGTGCAAAAACAATGTCATACCTTTTAATTCTGCCATCTTTATGCACGTTTACCATTGCTACCTATCTCTAGTTATGGTATTGTTTCATTAAATAAGTTCCAGCTACCTGGCTATTGATAATTCCCCCCTAAACACTAGAGCCTAGACTCAACCAGATCAAGCGTTAACCGGCGATAGTGGACTGAATTGCAATTGGATGCATTCTATGTGAGGTAATTTTCAGTTGATCATGGCAGGAGACGTGTGAACATGCCAGTTAACTAGCTTAATAAAGAGAGATGTTGAAAAAGATCCCAGCTGATGTTTTTAGGTGGTGTTAAAGGTGTAACTGCTCTCAGCTGTCAAATCGGTGAATAGCTGCTTTGATCATTGTCACAAAGCCACAACGTCCCACTTGGGTTTGAAGTTCAGAATGATAAAGTGTATGCCATATATACATAATGATGTTAAATTGAAAATAGTTAAAGGGGCAGTGCAGTTAACATTAATTTACCGTTTTTTTTAATGATATTTCCACACGAGAGGTTGAAAATAAATCCCTAGAATTTCAGCATGTTCAGATAGGACAACTTTTGGTCCACATCCTGACGTCACAATGTGATCTGATTATAATAGACCAATGACATGTTCATCTGGGTAAGGAGGATGGTCTATAGAGCCCACCCATCAGCCAATCAGGGCTGTGTATGTAAATATCTTAATTTGTTTCCTAATGCCCACACAATCAGACTGAGCATTTCAAAGGCCGAAGGAGGCTAAGGGAAATAAATTATACAAAATAAATGTTGGGTTATTTTTAATTTATTAGACATACAGTGATGATTTTAAAGTACATTTACAAAGACTCCATAGGGGCTTTAAACTAAATGAGGATTTCTATTAAACAAATTCAGGTGTTTAATTTTTGTATGAGATTGCCATTGACTGCATGGACTTGCATTAAGAGCAATGTCCACTTTAGGTGTAATGCCAGTAGCCGCTTGTGGATTTGACAGCTCCACCTCTGACACCGCCATGCGGATCTGATTGAATAAAAACTCCACTCCTCATAAGGCCTGGCTGCTTTGACCCAAGCTGCAAGTGATGTTCCTGATTGATTCGTTGGCAATGTAGCACCACCACACAACCCTGACACAACCACTGAAAAGAAAAACAAAGAAACACTGGAAACATGAACATTTCAAATTAAATTGTATTGGTCACATGCGCCAAATACAACAGGTGTAGTAGACCTTACCGTGAAATTCTTTCTTACAAGCCCTTAACCAACAATGCAGTTCAAGAAATAGAGTTAAAAGATTTACTAAATAAACTAAAGTAACAAAATAACATTACAGAGGCTATATACGAGGTGTACAGGTTAGTCGAGGTAATTTGTACATGTAGGTAGAAGTAAAGTGACGATGCATAGATAATAAACAGCGAGTAGCAGCAGAGTAAAATCAAATGTTTTTTTTGTGTTTGCAAGTAAATGATTCAGGACTAAGAGGACTGCTGCAGGTTGCTCTATATGTGCACCTCATGAGACAGTTGGATGATATTTTCTGTTTAACACAACAATCACGACTTGTTTCAGAAGGAAGTTATTGAAAACGTTACTAAAAACGTATGCAATTGTGACCTATTAACAAACCAAGCTTATAATTCGAGCTGTGTCCCAATTAATCAGTACAGCAATCAGTACAGTCACCCCATATAACAGAATGTGAAGAAATGTAGGCATATAGTATTTGTAGTATTGGTTTATCATCTCCAACAGGATTCTTTCTATAAGACGCTCACAACAACATGTGTAGCCACGGACACTGAGTGACGTCAAACCAATATTAGGAGCTATGTCTGATTAACAGTTTTCTGTGACTACAGGGGGACCTTCCTCTCTAGCCCCCTCCTGTATCATCAACCTGTCTCTTCAATATGAGTACAGCATGAGGTACTTTGTCCTGCTATTCCAAAACCATCAACAATTGCTTAATCATAGTAAGATTGGTTCAAAAAATATATATTTTAACGAAGAACAACTGCAAGAAATGTAATTAAATTAAATGGAAGGGAAAAATATCAAAACATCCTGCATCCTCGTATAAAACATATAGCCCTGGTCTATGATGTGCTTCTCTCTATACATTAACTATTTAAAGCTATGGTGGATGGCATCTAAAACATAATATTTTCCCTATTGGTGAAACAAATGCTGTCACAGAACTAGGACAGGGCTGTTATGTTTTGTATGAGAATGGCTTACCCAGTGCCCTACCAAACCCTGAACAAATGTTGCAAGCACATAGTTTACAAATACCCTTGCTTTGTCTATTTTGGATGACCTGCCAGCCCTCCCCTGGCACCCTGGTGTAATGCAGGTGGGGATCTTCAGTGGGCCCTCCTGATGGGCAAGCAGGACATACGGGAAGAGTGGTATGGGGATGAGGGAGGTCTGGGGTACGTGGAAATCGGCCTTGGGATGAAGTTGTCTGAGCTACTGCCGTTGGCCAGGGATGTGGTCACATTCATGGTGCTGTAAACTATAGGCCGATCTTCTACTGTGAATGATTTTTGTATTTGTGGCTCAGTTGGCAGAGCATGGTGCTTGCAACGCCAGGGTTGTGGGTTCGATTCCCACTGGGGACCAGTATTTAAAATGTATGCTCTCTACTGTAAGTCTAAATGACTAAAATGTACATCTGTAAATAATTCACTAAAGTTGTCTGCTTGTAATGGCCACCTACTGGTTTTCTTTCATGTTCTACACAAATACCATCAAGACCTCCAGTGGTGTCGGGTTACATACTGAGTGCTGGTGGGCCACTATCCATCAGTTCACCTCCAGTGGTGTCCGGTTACATACTGAGTGCTGGTGGGCCACTATCCATCAGTTCACCTCCAGTGGTGTCAGGTTACATACTGAGTGCTGGTGGGCCACTATCCATCAGTTCACCTCCAGTGGTGTCAGGTTACATACTGAGTGCTGGTGGGCCACTGTCCACCACCTTGGCATATAAGAGAATGGAGTTTGACGTTTAACATTGTAGACACGATTACAGGATATTATTTTTGTCTGAGAGTTACAAAGCAATAATATAACAACTTGCAAGCTTGTATGAATTTCACACAAAATGTTAATATACAATAGCTAAAGAATTCATGTATTAGTCAGTTTTGGCTGGGTGGCACATGGGCCTAATCAAGCATAGATTGAGCAATGTCTGTTGGCCCTTCCAGAGATTGGACAGTTTGATGAGCTGAGCTGTTGATCTCTCTGTTGATCTATCCTCTCATAGAGGATATGGCCATAGGGAGAGGTACTGTGCTGAACAATTGGCTGGTGTTTTTACAGACCTTTTACAATCCTCGCTCGACCAGCAACGCGTGCCAGTATTGTAGAAAACTCAATAACTATACCCGTTCCTAAAGCATCTAATCCCTCTGTGCTGAATGACTGCTGCCCTGTCACCTTCATCCTTAGTAATGAAATGCTTTGAGAAAATTGTGAAAAGTCATATTCTCAGCGCCACCCAGAAGCTCCTTGACCCGTTTCAGTTTGCCTATTAGCCCAGAAGAGGAGTTGATGATGCCATTCTTACTCTCCTCAGTATGGTCTATAGACATCTAGATGGTGCCAAATCCCATGGCAGGGTTCGGTTTGTTGACTTTTCTTCTGCCTTCAACACAATCCAGCCCTACATTCTGGCACGGAGACCCATTCAGGACCTCCTTAGATGGGGGGGCTGGTTTTGTGGCTGTTGGACTTCCTGAGCCAGAGGTCACAGCGGGTTAAAGTATGTCCCCACATGTGGAACGTACGCACCACCAACACAGGCTCTCCTCAGGGTTATGTTTTGTCCCCACTCCTGTACATCTTGTACACTAACAGTTGTACTAGTTCCCATCCTGACAGACACTTTGTTGAGTTCGCTGATGACACTGCCCTGATCAGCCTGTTGCATGATGACTAGGAACACCATGACCCGGTCCTAAATGACTTTGTACAGTGGTGTAACGAATCACACTTGGTTCTCAATACCAACAAGACCAAAGATATGTGCATAGACTTCAGGAAGCGTACAACACCTACCTCTGCAACATCTATCAGAGGTCAGAACATAGAGATTGTAGAGGAATACAAATATCTGGGTGTCCTCTTGGACAATACACTTCAGTGGAGTAAATGTACAGACCTGATCTACAAAAAGAGTCAACAGAGACTGTACTTTCTCAGAAAGCTGATGTTACTATGGAATACTGAAGTATGATTACAAGCATTTCATAAGTGTCAAAGGCTTTTATTGACAATTACATGAAGTTGATGCAAATAATCAAAATTTGCAGTGTTGACCCTTCTTTTTCAAGACCTCTGCAATCTGCCCTGACATGCTGTCAATTAACTTCTGGGCCACATCCTGACTGATGGCAGCCCATTCTTGCATAATCAATGCTTGGAGTTTGTCAGAATTTGTGGGTTTTTGTTTGTCCACCCGCCTCTTGAGGATTGACCACAAGTTCTCAATGGGATTAAGGTCTGGGGAGTTTCCTGGCCATGGACCCAAAATATCGATGTTTTGTTCCCCGAGCCACTTAGTTATCACTTTTGCCTTATGGAAAGGTGCTCAATCATGCTGGAAAAGGCATTGTTCGTCAACAAACTGTTCCTGGATGGTTGGGAGAAGTTGCTCTCGGAGGATGTGTTGGTACCATTCTTTATTCATGGCTGTGTTCTTAGGCAAAATTGTGAGTGAGCCCACTCCCTTGGCTGAGAAGCAACCCCACACATGAATGGTCTCAGGATGCTTTACTGCTGGCATGACACAGGACTGTTGGTAGCACTCAACCTTGTCTTCTCCGGACAAGCTTTATTCCGGATGCCCCAAACAATCGGAAAGGGGATTGATCAGAGAAAACGATTACCCCAATCCTCAGCAGTCCAATCCCTGTACCTATTGCAGAATATCAGTCTGTCCCTGATGTTTTTCCTGGAGAGAAGTGGCTTCTTTGCTGCCCTTCCTGACACCAGGCCATCCTCCAAAAGTCTTCACTTCACTGTGCGTACAGATGCACTCACACCTGCCTGCTGCTATTCCTGAGCAAGCTCTGTACTGGTGGTGCCCCGACCCCGCAGCTGAATCAACTTTAGAAGACAGTCCTGGCATTTGCTGGACTTTCTTGGGCGCCCTGAATCTTTCTTCACAACAATTGAACCACTCTCCTTGAAGTTCTTGATGATCCGATAAATGGTTGATTTAGGTGCAGTCTTACTGGCAGCAATATCCTTGCCCGTGAAGACTTTTTTTGTGCAAAGCAATGATGACTGCACGTGTTTCCTTGCAGGTAACCATAGCCGACAGAGGACCACCCTCCTTTTGAAGCTTCCAGTCTGTTATTCGAACTCAATCAGCATGACAGAGTGATCTCCAGCCTTGTCCTCGTCAACACTCACACCTGTGTTAACGAGAGAATAACTGACATGTCAGCTGGTCCTTTTGTGACAGGGCTGAAATGCAGTGGAAATGTTTTTTTGGGATTCAGATCATTTGCATGGCAAAGAGGTACTTTGCAATTAATCTGATCACTCTTCATAACATTCTGGAGTATATGTAAATTGCCATCATACAAACTGAGGCACCAGACTTTGTGAAAATTAATACTTGTGTCATTCTCAAAACTTTTGGCCACGACTGTACTTTACTGATTCTGTTTTACAAATCTTTTATTGAGAGTATTTTAAGTTTTTGTATTGTTTGTTGTTTTGGCAATGCCACTGTCAGCCAGAGAAATATGCTGAGAAGGATTATCACCAAAACAAGCAAGGTACTTGAGTCAAACAGGCCTGGATGAGATCTTTAAGGTCAGAGCCCTCCGCAAGGCTCACAAAATCATTTTAGACACAAGTACCCGGACTTTAAACTACTCCCCTCTGGGTGCAGGTATAGGGCACCCTTCGGCAGGAAAAACAGAACTAGACAATAATTTGTGCCAGGTGTGAAATCCCTCCTAAATAGCTTGGGCTAATGTTGCTATCAACCCAGTAAAACCAGCAGGCTAGTCACTTTTTATTGGTATGTAACTGTTCTGAAATTTGTTTTGTATTTAAAACGCCACATTAAATGTGTACATGACACTGCAACAAAATGTCCCCATCGCAGTGCCACTAGTGATTGTGTGTTCGAGTCCAGGCTCTGTTGCAGTCGGCCGTGACTGGGAGACCCATGGGTGGCGCAAAATTGGCCCAGCGTTGTCCGGGTTAGGGGAGGGTTTGGCCCGACATGGATGTCCTTGTCCCATCACGCACTAGCGACACCTGTGGCGGGCCGGGCACAGTGCATGCTGACATGGGCGCCAGGTGTACGGTGTTTCCTCTGACACATTGGTGCAGCTGGCTTCCGGGTTAAGTGGGCATTGTCAAGAAGCAGTGCGGCTTGGTTGGGTTGTGTTTCGGAGGATGCACGGCTCTCAACCTTCGCCTCTCCCGAGTCCTTACGGGAGTTGCAACGATGAGACAAGACTGTAACTACCAATTGAACACCATGAAAAAGGGGTAAAAAAATAACCCAGCGGGCGCCATCATTCTTAAATGGAAGAAGTTTGAAACCACCAAGACTCGTCCTAGAGCTGATCGACCGGCCAGACTGAGCAATCTGGGGAGAAGGGCCTTAGTCAGGGTGGTGACCAAGAACCCGATGGTCACTCGGACAGAGCTACAGAGTTCCTCTGTGGAGATGGGAGAACCTTCCAGAAGGGCAACCATCTCTGCAGCACCCCGCCAATCAGACCTTTATGGTAGATTTGCCAGACAGAAGCCACTCCGCAGTAAAAGCCACATGACAGCCTGCTTGGAGTTTGCTAAAGGGCTACCTAAAGGACTCTCAGGCCATGAGAAACAACATTCTCTGGTCTGATGAAACCAAGATTGAATTCATTGGCCAAGTGTTACTTCTCAAGAGATCCTTGATGAAAACCTGCTCTAGAGCACTCAGGACCTCAGACTGGGACAAAGGTTCACCTTCCAACAGGACAACGACCCTAAGCACACAGCCAAGACAACACAGGAGTGGCTTTGGGACAAGTCTCTGAATGTCCTTAAGTGGCCCAGCCAGAGCCCGGACTTGAACTGGATGGAACATCTCTGGAGAGACCTGAAAATAGCTGTGCAGTGACGCTCCCCATCCAGAGCTTGAGAGGATCTGCAGAGAAGAATGAGAGAAACTCCCTAAATACAGGTGTGCCAAGCTTGTGGCGTCATACCCAAGAAGACTCGAGGCTGTAATCGCTACCAAAGGTGATTCAACAAAGTACTGAGTAAAGGCTCTGAATACTATTATTACTTTTAATACTTGTTTTATTTTATTTTTGAATTTAACAGCAGAACAGTACAATACAGCAAGTGTAAATACAACAAAAGGTCATTCAACCCTCAAAATAAAAAAAATATTAAAACAATGACAAATTACAAAATAAATACAATTAGAATAGTAATAATACTAATAATGACTAAATAAGACAAATGACAAGAGATACCAACATATACACAAAGAAATACAAACAGTACTTTACAGAGAGACAATAGCTACATCAATCTACATTGATCTACATTGATCCGCCAACCCCAAGGGACGTGTTTCCATATAGTCCAGGAAGGTTTGCCGTATTTTCACAAAGTAGTTCCATTTATTGCTTAAAGTTAAAGGTAATATCCATAGGAATACACTTATTCATTTCAGAGAGCCATCTTGTAATTGAGAGAGGGGGATCTGATTTCCATGTCAAACTAACACATTTTCTTACAGTGGCAAGGGTGATTTCTGTACATTTTATGTTGGAAGTTATTCCTCAAATTCACATTTGTGAAGTTACCCAGAAGGCATATTTCGGGGTCAAGTGGGGAAAGGACCTCTGTAAGAAAGGTCAGGGTATCACAAACATCATGCCAGAAGGCTTGTAATTTAGTAAACTGCCAAGTAGAATGACAAAAAGTGCTTTCTGTTGTTCCACATCGAAAACACATTTCTGATATTTCAGGGTGATATCTATGTAAACTCTGAGGTGTCAGATAGAGTTGGTGGAGGAAGTTGTAATGTAGAAGTCTGTATTTGAGTAATCCCTATCTTGGGGGTGGAGCTGTCTCCGTGTCTTTCAAATGCAAGTCTTTCATTAAAGAGAGAGTGTATTTGGCTGGCTTAGTCAATGAGGTTGCTTTTGTTGAGGATCTATCCAGAATCATTTTTTAAGTCGCCCCAACTTAGTGTTCCCTGAAATTCTGCTACCTTGAGGAATATATCTTGATAAAAAAATATCATAATTACAGTTGAAGTCGGAAGTTTACATACACCTTAACCAAATACATTTAAACTCAGTTTTTCACAATTCCTGACATTTAATCTTAGTAAAAATTCCCTGTTTTAGGTCAGTTAGGATCACCACTTTATTTTAAGAATGTGAAATGTCAGAATAATAGTAGAGCGAATTATGTATTTCAGCTTTTATTTCTTTCATCCCATTCCCAGTGGGTCAGAAGTTTACATGCACTCAATTACTATTTGGTAGCATTGCCTTTAAATAGTTTAGCTTGGGTCAAACATTTTGTGTAGCCTTCCACAAGCTTCCCACAATAAGTTGGGTGAATTTTGGCCCATTCCTCCTGACAGAGCTGGTGTAACCGAGTCAGGTTTGTAGGCCTCCTTGCTCACACACGCTTTTTCAGTTCTACCCACATTTTCTATTGGATTGAGGTCAGGGCTTTGTGATGGCCACTCCATTACCTTGACTTTGTTGTTCAAAAGCCATTTTGCCACAACTTTGGAAGTATGCTTGGGGTCATTGTCCATTTGGAAGACCCATTTGCGACCAAGCTTTAACTTCCTGACTGACGTGTTGAGATGTTGCTCCAATATATTCACATAATTTTCCGTCCTCATGATGCCATCTATTTTGTGAAGTGCACCAGTCCCACCTGCAGCAAAGCACCCCCACAACATGATGCTGCCACCCCCGTGCTTCACAGTTGGGATGGTGTTCTTCGGCTTGCAAGCCTCCCCCTTTTCCTCCAAACATAACAATGGTCATTATGGCCAAACAGTTCTATTTTTGTTTCATCAGACCGGAGAACATTTCTCCAAAAAGACCGTAGTCTAGCTTTTTATGGCGGTTTTGGAGCAGTGACTTCTTCCTTACTGAGCGGCCTTTCAGGTTATGTCAATATAGGACTTGTTTTACTGTGGATATAGATACTTTTGTACCTGTTTCCTCCACCATCTTCACAAAGTCCTTTGCTGTTATTCTGGGATTGATTTGCACTTTTTGCACCAAAGTACGTTCAACTCTAGGAGACAACGTGTCTCCTTCCTGAGCGGTATGACGGCTGCGTGTTCAGATGGTGTTTATACTTGCGTACTTTTGTTTGTACAGATTAACGTGGTACCTTTAGGCATTTGGAAATTGCTCCCAAGGACGAACCAGACTTGTGGAGGTCTACAATTTTTTTTTTTCTGAGGTCTTGGCTGATTTCTTTTGATTTTTCCATGATGTCAAGCAAAGAGGCACTGAGTTTGAAGGTAGGCCTTGAAATACATACACAAAAGTCCCTGTGATAAGGTTAGCGATAAACTGAACTCACAACTGAACAGAACTACACCATTGTCTTAAATATCTTTAATGGTCTCGTTGCAAAAGCTAAATTGTCGCTATGGGACTTTGAAGCACGTGTGCCGATCTTGGAGTAAACTGACGATAGCAAAGATTATAGCAAACACCATAGAAACGGAATTGGTGCTTGCTAGCTTTGCAAATTCAGCTATTGTTGGAAGCCAGCCAATATGAAACAAACTATATTAAAATGACAAAAGGTTACAGCATATGTTGTGTAAATGGTGAACTCATACAGCTGTCAACTCTTGTCACTGCAATCCATTTCACATTGAGACACACTCAAGATGATTTACTGGCAAAGCAGTGGATCACTATAGGGCAGAATTTTTTTAAAGTGTTGGATGGTGTGGAGGTTCAGTTTGGCGACCGTTTTGACCAGGACAGTCTAAACATTCTGCAAAAGTTGGAAAGAGTGCTTCTCACGGGGGAGTTGGATGAGTCTCTAGATCAGTACCCTGAGCTGAACATAGATTCTCTTTCAGTGCAGTTGCCTCTCTTTTGCAACAAACACCCCTGTAGCAACAGTTAAGAGGCAGCAGAGGTCCTCAGGGGGCTTCCAGTGGAGGTGCGGGGGTTGGTTGACCAAGTTGAGGTGCTGATCAGAATTGTGTCTGTAATGTACATAAAGACAGGCTGGACAGGCTTGAGGGAAAATATCTGCCAGCAATTTGTTGGATCCATTGAAACCCTCAAACATATGTTTGGTTCTTTTGTTCAGTAGTGTGTATAACAGTGGTTCTCAACCTATTTTGAGTACTGGAATCCCTGCATATTTTGAGGAAAGGCAGGCAAGGTTTTGAGTGGTCCTCAGGGACCTCCACCCCCTCTATATGTAAAGTTAGTGGAATCCTTGTGCTGCTGAATACGTTCATTACACTTTTTTATTTCATGGACCCCTTGCCATTACACCAGGGACCCCTAGTGGTCCACCTAAGAGAGAATAAAGTAGACGGCACGGGTCAAAATGTTGATTTATGACCCCGTGTCCATGATGACGTATACATCAAATCAAATCAAATGTATTTATATAGCCCTTCATACATCAGCTGATATCTCAAAGTGCTGTACAGAAACCCAGCCTAAAACCCCAAACAGCAAGCAATGCAGGTGTAGAAGCATACATGTCCAAATATGGGCCTCCGGCCAGGACATCCTGTTCCTGTGGTCACGTGTTAGAGGGTGTGTTATTTTATATCCATATTGCATCCTTTGAAGTTGTCATGCTGATTGATGTCTAGGGACCTGGTTGAACTGGGGGGGTTCTGTGTTTGAACTTTTGAAAGAGTATGGCCCCACACCCCCAGTTTTATTGTCCTTATGGTTGCTATCTATGAAGCAGGAGTGTGTGTGTGTGTGTGTTAGAAACAAGGAATGTGTATGTGTGTGTGATGTGTGTGTGTTAGAAACAAGGTCCCTTGGCATTGTGTCCATTTCAAGCTTTCAACAACAATAAAACAGCCATCTAAATAATGTTTCTCAGCCTAGTTTCCTATTTAGTTATCTTTATATGTACATGCACAGAGCTTCCAGATGGCTCCAGCCTAAGGATTTTCAGTGCATGTACACCTGGGGAGATTAGAACCCCAAAGAAAAGATCCTAAAGGTAATTTCAGATTCAGGTTTATCATGACAGCCTCTTAATGAAAGGCCTTTACTTATGGCTAAACAGCTTCTACACAGCTTATTAATTAATGCTGTGGGATAAAATCAGGTGTTTCTAGGTGGGCTTAAACAAATCTACAGTGAAACAAACATGTACACTTTACACACATATTTATTGACTTTTAAAAAGACCACAATAACATGACAGAATTTGTGCAAATGCGACAATCTGCTAGTGGATATTAAATGTACAACAGTAGTATTCTGTAACAAGCAATACGTGTTAAATATGTGGCACAGGCAATCATGACAGCCTCTTTATGAAAGGCCTCTACTTATGGCTAAACAGTTTTCTACCCATCTTATTAATTAATGATGTGGGCATACCCAGGATTTACATGCAGGATGGTTGATCTACACATGGAGGGAAAACTTACGGAGTTTTGATGGAGCGGGCAAGCGTCTTTGCGATGGTGAATTTGAAACGGATAATGGTCAGGGCTAACCGGACCCTTTATCTGTAAGAAATAGTAAACATTTTGAATTATAACGTGTGTTAAAATGTATGTACTAAATTGTTTAATTAAATCACTGGTTTTAAAAATGTATCTCACGCTTTAACGATAGGGAAAGCGGTAATTTCATATTTCGGTTTAGGGGGTTATTAACTTTATGGAAAACAATATTCACACTATGTGGATTATAAACATGTACATACATAGATCTTGATGTGTTGGCTCTCTAACAGGGATGAGTGGGGATTCATAGTACAACAGGAGTCTTCTGTAACCTGCAATACGTGTTAAATATGTTTTACATACATCCATGACTGAATGGTTTCACAAACTCCCTTTAAAGGTTTTGTAAGAAAGTTGTAACAGGCCAGTCTAGAGATGAACCTAGAGACACCAAAACATCAACGTTTAGAGCAGCTTGGAGATTATTACCCATGTAAGGGGGAGCAAAGAGCTGATTTACCCAACTCTGTACAAACCCCGATGAACATGTACCCATTATAAAACAAAATGGTCTACGGTCAAATGCATCTATAGTTTTTAATGAGTGGTCGCTGCTTCCGGCGCCGACAGAGATGGCAGCCTCGCTGCGCGTTCCTAGGAAACTATGCAGTTTTTTGTTTTTTTATGTGTTATTTCTTACATTGGTACCCCAGGTCATCTTAGGTTTCATTACATACAGTCGAGAAGAACTACTGAACGTAAGAGCAGCGTCAACTCACCATCAGTACGACCAAGAATATGACTTTCGCGAAGCGGATCCTGTGTTCTGCCTTTCACCCAGGACAACGGAATGGATCCCAGCCGGCAACCCAAAAAAACAACTTCGTAAAAGGGGGAAACGGAGCGGTCTTCTGGTCAGACTCCGGAGACGGGCGCATCGTGCACCACTCCCTTGCATTCTTCTCGCCAATGTCCAGTCTCTTGACAACAAGGTTGATGAAATCCGAGCAAGGGTAGCATTCCAGAGGGACATCAGAGACTGTAACATTCTTTGCTTCACGGAAACATGGCTCACTGGAGAGACACTATCGGAGTCGGTGCAGCCAACTGGTTTCTCCACGCATCGCGCAGACAGAAACAAACATCTTTCTGGTAAGAAGAGGGGCGGGGGCGTGTGCTTCATGGTTAACGTGACGTGGTGTGATCATAACAACATACAGGTACTCAAGTCCTTCTGTTCACCTGATTTAGAATTCCTCACAATCAAATGTCGACCGCATTATCTACCAAGGGAATTCTCTTCGATTATATTCACAGCCGTATATATTCCCCCCCAAGCAGACACATCGATGGCTCTGAACTAACTTTATTTGACTCTTTGCAAACTGGAATCCATTTATCCGGAGGCTGCATTCATTGTAGCTGGGGATTTTAACAAGGCTAATCTGAAAACAAGACTCCCTAAATTTTATCAGCATATCGGTTGCGCAACCAGGGCTGGAAAAACCTTGGATCACTGCTATTCTAACTTCCGTGACGCATATAAGGCCCTGCCACGCCCTCCTTTCGGAAAAGCTGACCACGACTGCATTTTGTTGATCCCTGCCTACAGACAGAAACTAAAACAAGAAGCTCCCGCGCTGAGGTCTGTTCAACGCTGGTCCGACCAATCTGATTCCACACTCCAAGACTGCTTCCATCACGTGGACTGGGATATGTTTCGTATTGCGTCAGACAACAACATTGACGAATATGCTGATTCGGTATGAGCGAGTTCATTAGAACGTGCGTTGAAGATGTCGTTCCCATAGCAACGATTAAAACATTCCCAAACCAGAAACCGTGGATTGATGGCAGCATTCGCGTGAAACTGAAAGCCCGAACCACTGCTTTTAATCAGGGCAAGGTGACCCGGAAACAAAGTGTAACTATTCCCTCCACAAGGCAATCAAACAAGCTAAGCGTCAGTATAGAGACAAAGTAGAATCTCAATTCAACGGCTCAGACACAAGAGGTATGTGGCAGGGTCTACAGTCAATCACGGATTACAAAAAGAAAACCAGCCCCGTCACGGACCAGGATGTCTTGCTCCCAGGCAGACTAAATCACTTTTTTGCCCGCTTTGAGGACAATACAGTGCCACTGACAGGGCCCGCAACTAAAACATGCAGACTCTCCTTCACTGCAGCCGACGTGAGGAAAACATTTAAACGTGTCAACCCTCGCAAGGCTGCAGGCCCAGACGGCATCCCAGCCGCGCCCTCAGAGCATGCGCAGACCAGCTGGCCGGTGTGTTTACGGACATATTCAATCAATCCCTATTCCAGTCTGTTGTTCCCACATGCTTAAAGAGGGCCACCATTGTTCCTGTTCCCAAGAAAGCTAAGGTAACTGAGCTAAACGACTACCGTCACTCACTTCCGTCATCATGAAGTGCTTTGAGAGACTAGTCAAGGACCATATCACCTCCACCCTACCTGACACCCTAGACCCACTCCAATTTGCTTACCGCCCAAATAGGTCCACAGACGATGCAATCTCAACCACACTGCACACTGCCCTAACCATCTGGACAAGAGGAATACCTATGTGAGAGTGCTGTTCATCGACTACAGCTCGGCATTTAACACCACAAGGGTGCGTTCTGAGCCCTCTCCTGTACTCCCTGTTCACCCACGACTGCGTGGCCACGCACGCCTCCAACTCAATCATCAAGTTTGCGGACGACACAACAGTGGTAGGCTTGATTACCAACAACGACGAGACGGCCTACAGGGAGGAGGTGAGGGCCCTCGGAGTGTGGTGTCAGGAAAATAACCTCACACTCAACGTCAACAAAACTAAGGAGATGATTGTGGACAGCAGAGGGAACACTCCCCTATCCACATCGATGGAACAGTAGTGGAGAGGGTAGTAAGTTTTAAGTTCCTCGGCGTACACATCACAGACAAACTGAATTGGTCCACCCACACAGACAGCATCGTGAAGAAGCCGCAGCAGCGCCTCTTCAACCTCAGGAGGCTGAAGAAATTCGGCTTGTCACCAAAAGCACTCACAAACTTCTACAGATGCACAATCGAGAGCATCCTGTCGGGCTGTATCACCGCCTGGTACGGCAACTGCTCCGCCCACAACCGTAAGGCTCTCCAGAGGGTAGTGAGGTCTGCACAACGCATCACCGGGGGGAAACTACCTGCCCTCCAGGACACCTACACCACCCGATGTCACAGGAAGGCCATAATGATCATCAAGGACAACAACCACCCGAGCCACTGCCTGTTCACCCCGCTATCATCCAGAAGGCGAGGTCAGTACAGGTGCATCAAAGCTGGGACCGAGAGACTGAAAAACAGCTTCTATCTCAAGGCCATCAGACTGTTAACCTGTTGCGACGAGCAATCCCGTATCCGGGAGCGTAATTATAGCCTCAAGCTCATTACCATAACGCAACGTTAACTATTCATGAAAATCGCAAATGAAATGAAATAAATATATTAGCTCACAAGCTTAGCCTTTTGTTAACAACACTGTCATCTCAGATTTTCAAAAAATGCTTTTCAACCATAGCTACACAAGCATTTGTGTAAGAGTATTGATAGCTAGCATAGCATTAAGCCTAGCATTCAGCAGGCAACATTTTCACAAAACAAGAAAAGCATTCAAATAAAATAATTTACCTTTGAAGAACTTTGGATGTTTTCAATGAGGAGACACTCAGTTAGATAGCAAATGTTCAGTTTTTCCAAAAAGATTATTTGTGTAGGAGAAATCGCTCCGTTTTGTTCATCACGTCACCAAATAACTCCATAATATCGACAGAAACATGGCAAACGTTGTTTAGAATCAATCCTCAAGGTGTTTTTCACATATCTATTCGATGATAAGTCACTCCTGGCAGTTTGGTTTCACCTCTGTTCAAAATGGAAAAATGCGCGCACCTGGAGATTACGCAATAGTTTCTACGTAGGACACCCAGCGGACACCTGGTAAATGTAGTCTCTTATGGTCAATTTTCCAATGATATGCCTACAAATACGTCACAATGCTGCAAACACCTTGGGGAAACGACAGAAAGTGTAGGCTCTCTCCTTGCGCATTCACAGCCATATAAGGAGACATTGGAACACAGCGCCTCAAAAATCTGGCTCACTTCCTGTATGAAATTTCATCTTGGTTTCGCCTGTAGCATTAGTTCTGTGGCACTCACAGACAATATCTTTGCAGTTTTGGAAACGTCAGTGTTTTCTTTCCAAAGCTGTCAATTATATGCATAGTCAAGCATCTTTTCGTGACAAAATATCTTGTTTAAAACGGGAACGTTTTTCATCCAAAAATGAAATACTGCCGCCAGAGTTTCAAGAGGTTAAACAGCCACCACTAACATTGAGTGGCTGCTGCCAACACACTGACTCAACTCCAGCCACTTTAATAATGGGAATTGATGGGAAATGATGTAAAATATATCACTAGCCACTTTAAACAATGCTACCTAATATAATGTTTACACACCCTACATTATTTATCTCATATGTATATACTGTACTCTATATCATCTACTGCATCTTTATGTAATACATGTATCACTAGCCACTTTAACTATGCCACTTTGTTCACATACTCATCTCATATGTATATACTGCACTCAATACCATCTACTGTATCTTGCCTATGCCGCTCTGTACCATCACTCATTCATATATCTTTATGTACATATTCTTTATCCCCTTACACTTGTGTCTATAAGGTAGTAGTTTTGGAATTGTTAGCTAGATTACTTGTTGGTTATCACTGCATTGTCGGAACTAGAAGCACAAGCATTTCGCTACACTCGCATTAACATCTGCTAACCATGTGTATGTGACAAATAAAAATTTGATTTGCATTCATTTAGATTATTTCAACATAGTCTAGAACCAGTAAGAACATAAATTGAATGATCTGCTTTGTGTTATTGAGCAAGAGGCCTGACCCATTTCTATGTAAGAAGCCACACTTTTTATATTCAGCTTCTTAATTAACTAACTCATAAATATGTTTTTTTAAGTCAGCTTAATATACTAGTACAACATACTAGGTACATACACTTCAATCATTAGAATAATTTTCGTACACTCGAGAAAACCACATATACATCGTTTTTACACGTATTCTATAATAATTTAAGGTCCATAAATATTTGATGCAAAATAATGAAAGCTTAATGTAGTTCAGATAGAGCACGATCAGCAGGGCGGGCGATAGAGTACACAACTGTATCAACGGCTTGAATTTCTGACAAAATAATATTATCAACGTATGCAATATATTTGTTTATTATACCTACCAACATATAACACAATATTGAGATACTAAAAAATGTATATGCAACATTTTCTCAACTGTCATTCCTGTGCTTTTTGCTTTATAGGTATGCTCTGCTAGTCCTAAATCCAGACATAATCCACACATATGTGATTGTTATAACTGGTCTACGTTGTGTGGGAACAAACTTATGTTTTCCTGGAAGGGTGAGCTTTCATAAATGTGGTCAAAATAAATATGCTAGAAGCGATAGGAACAAGGTTGTTTATTTGGTTTAGAGAACAAAGGCAGTGAATTCAAACAACAGGAGGGGATGTCGAGACATTCTGTCTACAACCGGGGTGGGGGGCACCGGGCGCTGATTAGAGATATCAATGTTTAACCCCGGGGGGTTGGCAGATATCTGGACATGCCGTATGCATGATAGTGCAAACATTGGTTTCAAACGATCCCCCTCCAGATAGAATGGGGCTACATGCTTGGGCCCCTGTTGAACACACCCCCCTCCCCTTTGTTTTTGAAACGCATACACACACACACACACACACACACACTCCTGCTGTCCACGTCACACGCACACTCACCCTGATTTTCCGTGTCTTTTTTCTTTGTGACAGACCGGGGTGATGTATGGAAACGACATTTTAGCCAGCGTTAAAGGGTGAGCTACATTTTTAAAACCAGTGATTTAATTCCAAAATATTTAGTACAAAGACATGTTAGAATTAATTACCAAATTGTACTACTATTTAAACATGCATCATTAGTGTTTTATGTAAAAACATTGGAGGCCTACAGTTGTACCGCACACTCACGCACGCATCCTGATTTTCCGTGTCTTTTTTCTTCGTGACAGACCGGGGTGATGGATGGAAAGGACATTTTCCTGTCCTTAAAGGATGAGATATTGTGTATTCTATAATAATTTAAGGTCCATAAATATTTGATGCAAAATAATGAAAGCTTAATGTAGTTCAGATAGAGCACGATCAGCAGGGCGGGCGATAGAGTACACAACTGTATCAACGGCTTGAATTTCTGACAAAATAATATTATCAACGTATGCAATATATTTGTTTATTATACCTACCAACATATAACACAATATTGAGATACTAAAAAATGTATATGCAACATTTTCTCAACTGTCATTCCTGTGCTTTTTGCTTTATAGGTATGATCTGCTAGTCCTAAATCCAGACATAATCCACACATATGTGATTGTTATAACTGGTCTACGTTGTGTGGGAACAAACTTATGTTTTCCTGGAAGGGTGAGCTTTCATAAATGTGGTCAAAATAAATATGCTAGAAGCGATAGGAACAAGGATGTATTTCCCAGAAACTAGTAGTGTATATCATGGGTAACTCCCGTTATCATGGTTCAAGGATAGGTGTTCCATTCTGTGGACTGATCTAGACTATGTTGAAATAATCTAAATGAATGCAGCGACCACTTCATTAAAAACTATAGATGCATTTGACCGTAGACCATTTTGTTTTATAAAGGGTACATGTTCAGTACACACCCCTGCATTCTATATGATAAAGTAGGCTGTTGGTCTTTGAGGTCCGTTATGTCAATTTGCCTTTATACATCTCATTGACCTACTGTCAACTCCCTCAGTTGTAAACATCTACAATAATCATTAGACGTACGCGTCAGAGTTATCATACCCCGTGTCGGGGTTTGTACAGAGTTGGGTAAATCCGCTCTTTGCTCCCCACTTGCGTGGGTAATAATCTCCAAGCTGCTCTAAACGTTGATGTTTTGGTGTCTCTAGGTTCATCTCTAGACTGTTGAATGAGGCCTGGTTCAACTTTCTTACACAACCTTTAAAGGGAGTTTGTGAAACCATTCAGTCATGGATGTATGTAAAACATATTTAACACGTATTGCAGGTTACAGAAGACTCCTGTTGTACATTTAATATCCACTAGCAGATTTCGTTGCATTTGCACAAATTCTGTCATGTTACTGTGGTCTTTTTAAAAGTCAATAAATGTGTGTAAAGAGTACATGTTTGTTTCACTGTAGATTTGTTTAAGCCCACCTAGAAACACCTGATTTTATCCCACAGCATTAATTCATAAGCTGTGTAGAAGCTGTTTAGCCATAAGTAAAGGCCTTTCATAAAGAGGCTGTCATGATAAACCTGAATCTGAAATTACCTTTAGGATCTTTTCTTTGGGGTTCTAATCTCCCCAGGTGTACATGCACTGAAAATCCTTAGGCTGGAGCCATCTGGAAGCTTTGTGCATGTACATATAAAGAGAACTAAATAGGAAACTAGGCTGAGAAACATTATTTAGATGGCTGTTTTATTGTTGTTGAAAGCTTGAAATGGACACAATGCCAAGGGACATTGTTTCTAACACACACACATCACACACACACACACATTCCTTTTTTCTAACACACACACACACACACACACTCCTGCTTCATAGATAGCAACCATAAGGACAATAAAACTGGGGGTGTGGGGCCATACTCTTTCAAAAGTTCAAACACAGAACCCCCCCAGTTCAACCAGGTCCCTAGACATCAATCAGCATGACAACTTCAAAGGATGCAATATGGATATAAAATAACACACCCTCTAACACGTGACCACAGGAACAGGATGTCCTGGCCGGAGGCCCATATTTGGACATGTATACGTCATCATGGACACAGGGTCATAAATCAAAATTTTGACCCGTGCCGTCTACTTTATTCTCTCTCACCTACCCTGTTTGAGAACCCCTGGTGTATAGTATGATATTTGTTATTTTGTTTAGTAGTTTTTAGTACATGACAGTACACTTACTAATTATTTATTTTATTTAAAATTGCATACTTTGTGTGACATACTTGTCCATAGCTGTTGTTTGAAGAGTTGAGACACTGACTGAACAATAAGTATTTCTGAAGGATATTTTGGTTGATTTGTTTGGGTTTTTCATTGAAGTAGTTCTTTCGCTTTTAGAACTGTACTTATTCTGAGCGTTTTGTTCTTGTAAATATGTTGTAATAGACTCAAACCAGTGGCATATATTTAATGACTTTGTGATGGTTCTCAATGGAGATTCTTTGAGATGAGATCGCACCATGTTCATTGTATTTATGAAACCTGGACCCATACAGTGTACAGTACCATTACCACCTACGGGCCTTGCTTGGTATTGCTGGTTGTAAACACAAATACCTGCATACATACTGGACTGATACGGAACACTGCTATAACTATTATTAGTAGTAGTGTTATAATGATTTAAGTTGGGACAACCCTTCAGTTAACTACTGTACCTATCAATTATCCAGTAGTAGTAATGATGGTCCCTCAATATGCATTTAACAGTTTACAACGTAGGCTATGTTTACAACAGCACTACTTTAGGTGTCCCCATCAGGAATTGCTCTTGAGAAAATGTCATGTTATTGTCCCCTCCAAAGTTGATATCAGATTTTCGCCCCTGTCTGTCTAATAAGGGTGTTGGATATTTTATTTCCTGTTTTCGATGTAGCCTGTAGTCAAACACATATTATAAAGGGAAGGTCTCTCACAAAACACTACTGTAATATAAAGTAAACAAAACAAACAATTCACCCCCCCCCCCCCCCATGCCTGTCCCATATAACATCTTTAATACAATGTCACTCTGGTAAAAACAAATCGTTTGTTTACATGGATACTGGGATATTACCTCATTGATCTGTCAGTAAACTAGAGTATAATCCAGCAAAGCAGTCCTACCGGTTATGCCAGTAATAAGACAGGCTAGTGGGACATAGCTCAGTGAAATTAACCCTAGCAGTTAAATTAACCCGGTCCGCTAGCCAATCAACCATGTCCTGAGCCGATTGCCTGCAGTCTGCGGAGAAAAGTTGCGACTTCGTTTTGAAGAATCTTCTCTGTGATTTTGAAGAATCTTTTCTCATGGATGATTTTCGTCGTTGCAGGTTGAAGCAGCTCAAAGGGAATGTTCTTGGAGGGTAGTTATTTTTTTCAAATGTTCGAATTCCTTCCTGCGTTTCACCATTTCGGGACTGATGTCTGGAAAGGATTTAATTGCCTCCCCGTTGTGTAGGATCATAACTTTCTCTCTGTCCTGGTACCTCAGGAACCAAACGTGGAAGGGTTGTGGGTTCTGATCAGGGGATGGGCGAGTGACCTGTGCGCCCGTTCGATAACTTGATGACTTGAATCTGTGTGACATGAGACGCTGTGCTACTGGGTGTGTTGCGCCACTGCAGATAAGCTGACTATACATCCGTACTGTCTAGGCCTTTCACTTTCTTGACCGCTGACTCTGCTATTCCATTGGCTTGTGGATGGTGAGGGGAGGAGGTGATATGAGTGAATCTCCACTTCTCTGCAAATGTTTTGAATCTGGCTGAATCATAGCACCCCCCATTGTCCGTGATTACACAATCAGGTTGCCCATGGTGGGCAAACTGGAATTTACACTGTGTCAGCTGACACGTTTAGCAGTGGCTTCACCTCCCAGTAATCTGAGTAATGATCAACCATGATCAGGAAGTCCTTCCCTGCATAGGCAAAAAGGTCCATGCTCACTGTTTGCCAGGGGTGCTCTGGGATGTCATGTGACATTGTGGATTTGTTTTGCTGTGCTCCTGCATATTCATTACAGGCTGAGCAGTTGGATACATAGTCCTTGATTTCCCTTCTCATGTTCGGCCAGAAAAGTGTCACTTGCCTGTCTATTGCATGCCTCTCCGCCATTGTGGCTAGCATGTATGCGGCTCAACATTTCCGCCCTCAGTGCCCTTGGAATAATAACACACTGTCCTCTGTACAGCACCCCTTTCTGCACGTTGATTCCATCACAAAATGACTAATAATCTCTTCCACTCCGAGAGGTGTCCTCTTTCACAGCTGGCCATCCTGAGAGAACAACTGACTTTAAGTCCTGTAAAGTCTTCATCGACCTCAGTGTACTGTAAAATCGGACAGAACCTGTGGTTTGTAATATTGAGATGCCTTGCCTGGTCAATGTGTGTGAATGCAGCCTGCTCACTCTCTGCGTTGCTCACAGTGTGTTGTGTGTGTGTGTGTGGTGTGTCTGTCCTCCTGCCTTCTGTTGTTGCTCTTCTCAAGAGTGTTGCTGATGTACATTTACGGCCCAGGCTTGTAGATGACACCCACGTTGTAGTTTTTGCAGCTGCATTAACATACCTTGGAGACGCTTAGGGGCACAGAGGAGTGACTTCTTGAAGTTTGTGATCAACTGTTTATGATCTGTCTCAGCTGTTATTAACTCTCTGCCAGAGAGAAACTGATGAAATCTCTTACAAAGCAAATACAATACTCAAAAATGTATTGTCTATTTTCGATCCGTTGGCGTCAATGCTCACAAAGCAAACTCCACAGGCTGTCCCTGTTGCGTTAGGCAGCACCCTAAGCCATTCTTACTTGCGTCACTCTGCACAGTGACCGGTTTCAAGACGTCATAGTACCTCAGAACAGGCGTGATAGACGTCAGGCGTTTTATTTCCTGTACAGCTTGGTCAAGTTTAGGGAGCCAGTGCCACACACTGTTCTTGTCCAGCAGCCGTTGGAGTGGCTCAAACACTTCAGGCAGCTTGGGCAGGATCGTGGCCAGGTATGTCACAAATCCAATGAAGAGCTGTACTACCTTGGCATCTGTGGGCGCCAGCATGTTCAGTACAGCCCTGGTCTTTTCTGGGTCTATTCTCAGGCCCTCGTGTCCATGAAACTGAACTGCAGCTTTAGCACACTGAGCCTGAGTCTCACCTCCCTGCACCGCTCCATCAGTGCCTCCCGCAGATTGTTATCGTTTTCACGCTCTGCCTTTTTATTGGAGTCCCCGCATCCGGCAAAAAGAATATCATCTGCGATTGGCTCGAGGTCCCCCAGCAGTTCACGTTGCTTACGTCGATACATCTCGGGGACCACGGACAGCCCAAAGGGACGTTTCAGCCATCTCATCTTGCCCCATGGCAACCAGAACGTCGTCATCCTGCTGCTGCTGCTGTCCTCATCCAGTTTACACTGGAGAAAGGCATCTCTGGCATCCACCAGCGTAAATACGCGTGCCTTAGACGGTTTGTACAACACATCATCTAATATTGGCATTCGGTAGTGAGATCTTTTCAGTGCTTGATTTAAGGGGTTTTGGGTCATTACATAATCTGATCTTCTCTGGCTTGGTAACTATGACCATGTTGCTTATCCAGGGCGTCGGCACAGTCACTGGGGTGATATATACATCATGTTCATATTTCACCAGTTGGGCTTTCACTCGTGCCTTCAAGGCTACAGGCATATTCCGTGGTGCAACTTGGGTCCCGTATGAAGTGGACATCTCCTTTGCACAGACCACTGGACCGTTGACAACGTCATAATAACTCAGCAGCTGTTCTTCGGTCATTTGAGACACTGCTCCACTTTGTTTCACTCTGCTGGTATTGTCTCAGTCATGGGTCCGAAGCGCTAACATGTAGAACCAGAGAGTGGTGGATTTTGGTCCGTCTCAACAAGTTCAAAGAGTAGTCTGTGCTTGAGCAGTAAAAAAAAAAAGTATATTTTGCCATCCCTATGGGAAATGGTCTGATATACCATGGCTGTCAGCCACTCGGCATTCAGGGCTTGAACCACCCAGTTTATAATTGGTGATATTCTCTCTTTCACTCTCTTGCTCATTACATTGTCAAGCTGGCCTTATCTTTTATTATTCAGTCTTAGCTGCACCAACCATTTCTGTCCCTGAGAGTGAGCCTTACTGATGCATTCCGTGGTGTAGACCGGTTCATCATTGTCAGAGCCTCCCCCTCTCTGTATATTATCCTCCACAACATGCACTTTCTTTACTCAGCCTGATATGTCCCCTGCCTGACACACCTTGGCAAAATGATTTGCGACGCCACAAGACCTGCATGTTTTGCCATAAGCTGGGCATTGCTCTCTACTCGCCTGTGATGGTTACCACGCTATTTAGTTTTTGTCATGTAATGTCACCTGACCTCTCATGGGTGCACTCTCCTGTGGTTTGTACCTCCGCTATCTCGCTGTTGCATTCACTGTATCCACTTGTGTTCCATCTATCGTCCTCATGTTTCTCAGTAACCTCAGCTGCACTTCATATTTCCTATAGCCTCTGGTAGACTAAAGATCCCGCGATCGTAGAAATCGGCGCCTTGTTCCTTCACTCGCAATGTCTAACACAAGCTGCTGTCACGTTGTCTAATGATTGGAGACAGGCGCAGGAATACGTAATAGGGGGTTTTATTCTCTCCACCCAAACAAAAGAGCGAGGTGTAAACCTCTAAATAATATACGGGACGAGACCCGTAAAACAACAATACAATACAATAATGCACAATAACACGTAGCATGGAAGCCGAAACAACAGCACAGGTACTCACAGGACCAACGGACATGGTAACAATAACCGACAAGGACAATGGGGAACAGAGGGCACATATATTACATACTAATCAGGAGGAATGGGAACCAGGTGTGTGTAATGAGACAAGACAGTCCGGGGTTGGTGGTGATGAATCCAGTTCAGTGACGCCTAGAAGGCTGGTGACGTAGACCTCTGGAACTGGTGAATGGAATGAGCAGCAGTACCGGGGGGATCCGTGACAGCCACTCTCTCATCTCGTCCCTCAGACCGCGGTATTGGCATGTTGCGGCTCTCACCAGCAATCGAGAGATATAACTGTTCATCTGTATCCTGTTTGCAGCAGCTACAGAGGGATCTCTCATATATGACGTTTTTCTGTGGTCTTGAAATAGTCCTCCAAAGCATCTAGAATAGCAGTATCGTCATTTCTCTGATCAGCAGTCAATGTGAGATTATGCATGTATAAATGCCAACTCTCACTGCCCATTAACCCTTCGTGGTTCCAAACTTCTTCCATTTAAGAATGATGGAGGCCACTGTGTTGGGGACCTTCAAAAGCTGCAGAATTTTTTTTGGTACCCTTCCCCAGATCTGTACCTTAACACAATTCTGTCTCGGAGCTCTACAAACAATTCTCTTGACCTCATGGCTTGATTTTTGCTCTAATAACATGCACTGTCAACTGTGGGACCTTATAGATCCACAGATGATGCAATCTATTCCACTCCACACTGCCCTTTCACACCTGGACAAAAGGATAACCTATGTGAGAATGCTATTCATTGACTACAGCTCAGCGTCCAACACCATAGTGCCCTCAAAGCTCATCACTAACCTAAGGACCCGGGGACTAAACACCTCCCTCTGCAACTGGATCCTGGACTTCCTGACGGGCCGCCCCCAGGTGGTAAGGGTAGGTAACAACACATCCACCACCCTGATCATCAATACGGGGGCCCCTCAGGTGTGAGTGCTCAGTCCCCTCCTGTACTCCCTGTTTAATCATGACAGCACGACTCCAACACCATCATTAAGTTTGCCGATAACACAACAGTGGTCACCGATAACGATGAGACAGCCTATAGGGAGGAGGTCAGAGACCTGACCGTGTGCTGCAAGGACAACAACCTCTCCCTCAACGTGATCAAGACAAAGGAGTTGATTGTGGACTACAGGAAGAATAGGACCGAGCATGCCCCCATTCTCATCGACGAGGCTGTAGTGGAGCAGGTTGAGAACTTCAAGTTCCTTGGCGTCCACATCACCAACAAACTAACATGGTCCAAGCACACCAAGACAGTTGTGAAGAAGGCACAACCAAACCTATTCCCCTCAGGAGACTGAAAAGATTTGGCTTGGGTCCTCAGATCCTCAAAAGGTTTTACAGCTGCACCATCAAGAGCATCCCGACGGGTTGCATCACTGCCTGGTATGGCAAATGCTTGGCCTCCAAGGGCTTGTAAGTAAGCATTCACTGTAAGGTCTACACCTGTTGTATTCAGCGCATGTGACAAATACAATTTGATTCATATAGACAGCTGTGTGCCTTTCCAACTGTCTTTAACCACAGAAATGCTGCATTTTCACATACTGTATGCAGACACCGTTTTGATGCTAGATATATAGGCCCTAGCCTTAATGAATATGATTTTGAAAAGTGGCATAGTTGCGCTTTAAGACTCTAGATTTCAAGAAATTGCAGTTTTTTTTCTTCAAGCAAAACTTCATGAGGGAAATTGACTGACCCACTCCAGACCTCCCCTACCCAATTTTAGACCTACATAATCTCCACCTTGTCAGACAATACTAGGAAGAACCCTGGAGTGTATTCATTCCACGATCTGTTGCAAAATGTTTATTAAACGGACTTACCTGGAGTTTTCCAATAGAAACTCACGATTTGGTTACAAAACAGAACATTTTGCAACTGGACTAATGATTACACCCCAGATTTGACATTTAAACATACAGTATGTTCGCTGCTGAAGAGCAGACAATTACCAAGTACCCATAACAGTTTACCATTCATATTGAGCCAGTCTTCTGCCAACAGCATTATTAGGCTTAAGGTGCATTTGCCAATGATTTGAGCAGTGTGGGGCCAGGGTGCCGCCACTGCGCTGAAGTGGTACACTAAAACATTAGGCTCATTCAAGGTTGGCTGGTCTGGAATCTGTAAACTGTGTGGAAGCTGTAGCTGCCCTATCACTGCTAAGTCAATAGGATCTAAAACCTCAAACGTTATGCTCTTTCTGTAGGCCTATGTTAATTGTAGATTCATTTTTGTATACAATAGTTTACTCTAGTGGCACTACAATGATAGTTTGAGTAGTGATTTGACAGTGTAATGTAGCGTCAGATCAGATGTAGGCTACTTGGTTATGGGTAGTCATACATATTTGAATGATAAGTCTAAAATTCATGACATGCAATCAACCCCTCCTATCTAACTCCAATCAATGGTCAAACCCTACTCTAGTGATCATCAACTAGATTCAGCCGCGGGACGAGTTTTTTCTTGAGCGGATGGTCGGGGGTCCGGAACATAATACAAATCATTTGTAGAAGGCAAATTGACAGCATGATGCCCAAACAGATATTGTTTGACTAAAACATAATTTAAAACCTTGTTACGTTTGTATACGATCAAATATGTATCTCTCTTATGCGTGGGAATACTTGGAAACTATGTGATTCTCATTGTGCAGCCATCCATCACCCATTATAGGCATCATCAAACACAGGTGTGGTATATGAGTGGGTACTAAATGTTTACTCTCCTTGAGCCGGGTTTTAGAATAGGTTCAGGTGGACTAAAACACTATATTAATGGAGACATTCTTTGCGTAATCTCCGGGAATTTCATATAGACTTTCTTTCGACGTTCTTTCACTGCAAAGTATAATTGGATTACAATAAAATATTTTCAGTGTAGAGGTAATTTGAATTAAATAGTCAGTCATAGAAGTTTAGGATTGACATCAAACACCGGCTTCCATGTGAGTATGACGAATATGTGAGGGTGTGTGCAACATTTAGGCTACAGCAAACCCAGCGCTGGTGAGCGCGCCATTGCGCACACCATGTGTTCCGGGCGAGGGCCCAGAGATTATATCCTCATGCAATACATGAGCCAAACGTTTATTTTATCGGTAAACTTGACATAATAACGCATGGTTGGAATTTATGACACATGAAACAGATAACTCTCGGATAATGTTAAAATGTGATCTTGGATTTTGCCCTAACTGCTCGGGGGGCAGCGAACAACGCTGATGACAGGTTTTTTGACAGTGCTCCTTTTTTGCATTCGTTTATTGGAGCGCAGGACAAAGGTATTCAATTTACAAATATACAATTGTCTACCATTAGCCTACATTGTATAGGTTATGTTCGGGTACAATGTTGGATATTTGACAGGCTACAAGGTTATCACTAAAAAGTAAAGGTTCTAGGGAGTTCCTGCGACAGTCTGACTTCTAAACTTGTTTTATTGTAATGCCTAATGCATATGCCTGGTGATTAAATGTATTTAGCCTACAACACGGCTTCGTTTTACATTGCCTTCTGTCATGTTATTCAGCCACACGGTGAAATGATCGGATCGAAGTGCTTCTTTATGAAACAAAGTCCACGCGTGGCACACTGCCACTATGTTTATAACCGACATATGACTTTGTCAATCACAGAAGTTTGGAAATAGATTGTTGACTTGTGATGACTCATCCGGCCTAGTGACATTGACGTTAAAAAGAGATTGAAAATGCGTATTTATTTTGGTTGAAAACACGTTTTTTTTTCAATAGCTTGTCCTCACACGGGACACTTGGCACAATTGACTTATGGGTCAATTAACTACATTTAAACCACTTGGTGCTGAAGTGACACATCTATAGTCTGTAGACCAGACAACTAGTAGGCTATTTTGCCTTGATCTGGAGAGTATCTGACTCTTAAAGTTACAATAACTATTGTGACTTTAAGATAAGCTATCCCTAACTAGTAAACATTGATACCGATTTCAGAAATTCAAGAAGAAAGCTCACTCTGCGTTAACGTTCAGATCTATCAGCTAAAAACGTGTTTATTAAGAATATTTAGTGATACATGGCAGAACTGTATGTTCTTCTGTTATTTTCCTATGAATGTATAAAAAAAGTTACTTTCTCCCAGAAGCTGTTAATATACTTTCACTTTCACATAGTTTTGGCTGTGATCCAGTTTGGGGAAAACATCTAGCTCTGGGCGTTGACCAGCTAGAAAAACACCTGCCTGTGGATTTTGAACAAGGCATTCCCATGCGTCTTCTTTTTTTGTGATTGTTTCTAGAAAAGAGGGCGATGGATCTGTCTCTTCTGGGGTTTCCATTACTATCCACACCAGCGTCTGAACATTGAGCTCTGGAATTGCTTCTTAATATTGAGGTATAGCACCGTATGAAACACACACAGCAGCATTGCTTGCTGCAGTTTGATTACATTTCTGATGTACGTGTTTTTACAGAGAGCTTGAAATGTAGCTTTAACTTTGCATGGGCAGGAGTGTAGCTGTTATGCATGCATTCCGTTTACTGTTACTCTCTGCATGCGCCCTGTAATCCGATTGTATGACACCAAGCCATGCACTTCTCAGCATCCGTATCACTCGTATCTATACACTTTTACGAGTCAAGTGCATTGCTAAGATTACGATTCATTTATTAAAACAGCCGGGCGATGACATCATTCATCTTACTGCTTTGAGGGTAAATCTAATAATGTTGTTATGTTTTCATTACATCACTATTGCACACTGGGAAATCTCTGTATTGTTATGGTGCCCAGAGTGGGTTTGACACTTGATTCCATGCCATTAGAATATATATTTGGGAATTTGAATGCTTCAAACATACATCCCAGGGTGCACCACTCCTGTCCTCAAGTGCCACAGTTTGGTATTCCTTCAGTCAGACACTTACTGACACCTGGGTAAGCAAGTGTATGGACTCTCCAGTCATCCAATGACATACAGTACCAGGCAAAAGTTTGGACACACCTACCCATTCAATGGTTTTTCATAATTCGAACTATTTTATACATTGTAGAATAATAGTGAAGACATAAAAACGATGAAAAAACACATATGGAATAATGTACTAAACCAAAAAGTGTTAAACAAATCAATATATATTTTAGATTCTTCAAAGTAGCCACCATTTGCCTAGCTTTACAGACTATTGGTATTCTCTCAACCAGCTTCACCTGGAATGCTTTTTCAACAGTCTTGAAGGAGTTCCCACATATCCTGAGCATCCATTCACTCTGCGGTCCAACTCATCCCAAACCATCTCAATTGGGTTGAGGTCAGGTGATTGTGGAGGCCAGGTCATCTGATGCAGCACTCCATCACCCTCCTTATTGGTCAAATGGCCCTGACACAGCCTGGAGGTGTGTTTTGGGTCATTGTCCTGTTGAAAAACAAATGATCGCTGCAGAATGCTGTGGTAGACATGCTGGTTAAGTGTGCCTCCTCCATTCTTCTCGGCGGGAAGAATGGAGATCATCCGTTCACCTACTTTGCGTCTCACAAAGACACAGCGGTTGGAACCAAAAATCTGAAATTTGGACTCATCAGACCAAAGGACCAAAGGATTTCCACCGGTCTAATGTCCATGTTTGTTGGCCCAAGCAAGTCTCTTCTTCTTATTGGTGTCCTTTAGATTTGAGGCGGTAGGTAGTCTAGTGGTTAGAGCTGACAAGGGTAAAAATGTCGTTCTACCCCTGAATAAGGCTGTTCCACTGTAGGCTGTCATTGTAAATAAGAATTTGTTCTTAACTGACTTGCCTAGTTAAATAACTAAAAATAGTAGTGGTTTCTTTGCAGCAATTTGACCATGAAGGCCTGATTCACGCAGTCTCCTCCGAACAGTTGATGTTGAGATGTGTCTGTTACTTGAACTCTGAAGCATTTATTTGGGCTGCAAATTGAGGTGCAGTTAACTCTAATGAACTTATCTTCTGCAACAGAGGTAACTCTGGGTCAGTTTCATGTTAGCACTTGGTGGTTTTAGGGACTTCACTTGAAGAAACTTTCAAAGTTCTTGACATTTTCCGGATTGACTGACCTTCATGTCTTAAGAGAAATGACAGTCTATCATTACTTTTTCTTATTTGAGCAGTTTTTGCCATAATATGAACTTGGTATTTTACCAAATAGGGCTATCTTCTGTATACCACCCCTACCTTGTCACAACACAACTGATTGGCTCAAACGCATTAAGGAGGAAAGAAATTCCACAAATTAACTTTTAACAAGGCATACCTGTTAATTGAAATGCACACCAGGTGACCACCTCATGAAGCTGGTTGAGAGAATGCCAAGAGTGTGCAAAGCTGTCAAGGCAAAGGGTAGCTACTTTGAAGAATCTCAAATATAACATATTTTGATTTGTGTAACACTTTTTATGGTTACTAGATGATTCCATATGTGTTATTTCATAGCTTGTCGTCACTATTATTCTACAATGTAGAAAATAGTAAAAACAAAGAAATCCTTGAATGAGTAAGTGTGTCCAAACTTTTGACTGGTACTGTGCATTAATCAATTAGGGACCAGGGAGAAACAAGAACCAGCAAGTGGAACTTGAGGGGCTGATTTGTGCACCCCTAATAAAAATATGAATACATACATGCCTTTTGACATTTTTTTGTTGTCTTTATTTAACTAAGCAAGTCAGTTAAGAACAAATTCTTATTTACAATGATGGCCTTCCACGGCCAAACCCTAACCCGGACGACGCTGGGCCAATTGTGCGCCTCCAATCCCAATCACGGCCAGTTGTGATATAACCTGTATTATTTCAGACTCCTGATTGACAATTTCAACATTTTTTTTTAACCATATGACTTATGAGTTGAAGAGATTACCACAATCATAACAAAATAAACTAAGGACATATTAGTTCATTGTGTTGTGTGTTACGTTGTGTATCATCCCTGTATTCATCCGTACCTCTTCTATTAAAGCTGCCTGAGTGCCACCGCACATTTGCCCATTGCTGGTGCTGCTGAAATACACTGGATGACAATACATGACGTTAAAGAGCTTCAGTCGGAGTTGAAAAACTTGAAAAGTACCATAGAAGTAAGACTACAGCTAATGAATATCTTGTTGTCCTGGTGTGGCGCGTTTGGTGTGAAATTAGGGTAAAGGGGGAATTTTCAAAGGACTAGTGATGTGTGTGACTTTGAAGGATAAACAATTATTCATACAACTGTGGTTTTCTTTGTCAGAAATCAGATGCCTGTTTGTATGCTCCTACCAACGATGACATCTACAATGTAAGTTCTTGTAGCAATATGCAGTAAATAGAACACACAAGCAGTTTATTTTTGTTCCTTTGAAAATGCGGTGTGGGGCGTCATGGAAAAAAAGGGTTCAGTGTGTTAGAAATGCCTGGGCCGATTTCTGGTCCCAGTCCGCCCCTGTTTGTAATGCCATGATTAGAACACACCTCTTTTGCATACTTTTGTAGATTTCCAGATCAATGTTTTATAGTCTGTGTATATACTGTAACACAGCCTGTGGTTCTGTTCTTCCCCAGGACAACTGCATCTTTAAGTTCATGCACTGTTATTTATTGGAGTTGGAGGTTGTCCTGTTCGAGGACATGTCGGTCACAGATAACTACCATGACGAAATAAAAACATCCATCTACCATCGGAAAAAACGTTTGGAAGAACATGAACGACAATATGTAAGTCAACCTTTAAATAAGTTCTGAAGTTTATCCCAAATATGTGTTGTGAAAAGTCCTGACGCTCCATACTTCCAATTGTTCAACAACAATACATTTTTGATTGGCATTCAAAATACTGTTGCTGCTAATCAAATGAATGCCGATGTCACTCTGCTTTCCAATGAATATTGTTTTCATCTAAAATGTCAATTGTATTGCTTCTCTTTTTTTCTGCATTTACAGAACAGTTCTAGATGCTCACCGTGTGAGGCACAGAGAGTTGCCAACTCCACAATATTCCTCTACAACCTGGAGCGCCTTTTGGAGAGAATAGGGGAAATTGTCAGTTGAATATATTGTAAATATGTTTAAATTGTTTTTCACAAATAACGTAGCAAACAAAGTCATGTGTGTGTTATTCTACCTTTGGTGATGATAGTATGTGAAGAAATTAGCAGAGTGACAGCTAGTGCTCGTGTCCAAATGTATATTACCTCTCAGTTCAAGTGTAATTGTAACTAGCTGTTTATATTTTTGTATATAATCAAATAACTTTTACATCTGTACTTTTGTCATATTTATTAACACATTTATTGAAATGCCTATTTGGAGCTTTACATGTTTTTGTTTCATCGTCCATGTCATATGCACACTAACTGTCACTAACTGTCACTAACTGTCACTAACTGTCACTAACTGTCACTAACTAGTTTCCCTTAGAGTTCTTTTGCACATCCTGAATCAAAAATAAAATCCCAGAAAACAAACATGTTGATTTGATCATTTCCTAGAATATGGGTGCCTGGCAGAAGGTGAAATAGGGACATGAAGTGGGACTGTGCCTCAAAGAAACAGGAAGCTCTGCCGTGCGCCATTTCCTTATACTGTGGCAGATGAAGATATGAAACTAAAGCTCTCCAGTACAACATTCTGGCACGCATCCATTTTGTAATAGTTCTGTTTTTTTTCTTGATGGAGAACTACAGGATTTTTTTGCATTTCAATAACAACGTTTTCAGTAAAACATTTTATTGCTAGAACAAACGTGTTAGAACCCACGTCTTGTGGCTTCACTGTACGCTTTTATGATCTGGAAAATAAAACATTCGATAACATGTACAGTTATGACACAATAAAACCTAACCCTTTACTGTCCCCATATAATCCAACCTGTGTTTGAATCCAGACATTCTGTATTACTCCATCACCGAGGGGGGGGTTGAAAAGGAACGGAGGGTGTGAAACTGGTCACTGCTCTCAGACTCTAAGGTCCCGGGCTCGGAGTCCTCAATGGGCACTGAAGGAGCGCCCTGCTCTCCTGGTTTTGGCAGACTGTGTAGAGAAGAGACACTGACTCCTTCAGGAAGGGCACTCCAGGAAAAGGATGCTTCATTTTGACCCCATTTGTCTTCGGAGTTGGACAGAGAGGTTTGGATGGACTGTGCTTCACTACTGCCTTTGTATCCAGTACTGTCACTCTGCAACGACACAAAGGGAGTTTTCTCTTTGCATTTACAGACTGGCGGAGAACTACCTGCTGCTGACAAGATGGCCACCTCTCTCCTCTTCACCGCCTCGACTTCGCTGGTGATCTTCCCGATGACAAAGTCCTTGGTCCTCACTCGGCGTATGGACTCCACGAGGTAGTCGAGGCCCCTGGGGTTCTCGGCTAAGTAGTCCAGCATCCTACCGGTCTTCTTGCTGTTCCCCACCCTGCAGCAGATGTCCTCGGCGTCGTCCCGCGTAAGGACCCTCCTGGACCGGAGGTAGTCCAGGTGGCGGTCTGCCACTAGCTTCTCACAGAGGTATGGACGCAGACGCTCCAACGCTTCCTTTTTGACCTCCGCCATGTCTTCGTCAGTGATACACCAGGAGTCCATTATCCAGCCAATTGCCCGTGAGCTCTTTAGTTTTCTGAAGCTGCTGCTCAGGCTCTGGAATGCCCAGTGCAGCAGTGTTGGAATTTCAGATGATAAGGGTTTGCAATATTAGCAACTGAATGAGATAATGTAACACACCCCTTTCTAACCCTGGAGAGTCATTGAACTGGTTGGAAGCCAATATTGTGAAAAAGGGAACTCCCTCAGTAGATCAGTTCCCTATCAGGAAACTGTGAGTACGCGAGCGTGCGTGCGCATGTTCTTATTTGGACATTCCTGCCTCAGAGAGATCAACATCCATTGCCCTAATAAAATACAGACATTATGAAAAGATGAACACAGATATTAACATCCATCCCAAGCAATTGAATCAAATGTATTTTAATTAAATAAACAGGAATTGCAACACATTGCAAAGGGCAAACAAAGATATTTTACATACAGGAAGAGCTTTGGATGCTTTTGAATCCAAGACAGTGACCCTGAATAAAGCACAAAAACGGATTAAAAAGGATATAAAAATAAATATGATACAAAGGGGTTATGGTTTGGTTTTCAATTGACTGATTGTGGAGGGAAAATAAAGGAAAACAATATTTTTAAACAGAAGTAAAGTTACATACAGCATGTGATAGATATGGCAGTAATTCAACATATTTTGTGAGACACATTACGATTGAGTTATTGTACAAAAAAATATGAGGTGGTCGTAAAAGCAACCATGATTGAGAATGAGAGGAGAACATATTCATGGTTTTAAATTATATTTACAGTAAGCTCTCTCAGGCTCCTTAAGGGACAGACAGGTCTCTTATGTAGAAGGCTGAGGGAACATGAACAACAAGCTAAACTTGAAAGTCTGTTCAGCTTTTTCTCGAACTTAAAGAACCTCTCAAGGCTTCCTTCAAGCCACGTCTGATGCAAATGAGTTACTGTGTTGACTTTAAGGCATTTCAGAAACGGAGCATGAGAAAGTAGGCTCAATTGGCAAGCAACACGCTTCGCCGATATTACAAACGATGACTCAGCGAAGAAGAAAATGACAAAGGAATGCCTGAACAAGAATTACGGACAAACTTAACTCAGACAAAACAGTGTGTCCCGGCAACGTTGCGTAACATGGCCAATATCAGAAACACCTACAACCTTTCATTTATTTTTTACATCTGGACCAGCAGCACATGGCTATAGACTATTTCTATTGCTACTATATTTACTGCTTGGATTAGATTACGTCGGGAATCATATGGTTTGTTTTTTACACCGGCTGTGTCCTGTTTCCCTACACTTCTCCCAAAGCGTGCACATGCACACTCCCTGTGGAGGGTGGAGAATCAGGACGTAGCCATCTTAGTTCCTACATATAGGTTGGGTTCAGGAGTCAACCTTCCCATAGGTCCCCTCCGGCGGCCGGTAGATCTTGGGGAATGCCATCAGCTGCAGCATGTTGAAGGCATACTTCCGGCATTTAATATTCTTTTGCACATTCTCAATCCGACATCCCTCCCTGGTTTGGTGGTGTGGCCATGATGACAAAAAGGAGGGAAGAAGAATGAAATGAAATGATGAATAATCTTCTCAAAAAGGGGGTCTGTGTTTTGAGTATGGAAAACAACAACCAACAACTGAGTAACAGACGGACAGATGGGAAGCAGATGACAGACGGACAACAGTTAACTATGACAACAGTTAAGTATGACAACAGTTAAGTATCACCCGTAGGACAGCTAAGGTAAGGGACTGTACGTTATTCATAATAAGGAATACATGGAGAAAATCAGACCTCTCTGAAATTAAAATGGATGACCCTAATTTAGTCCAAATATATTTTCACTTGACCCTCCCTGAACGCTTGAAAAAAATGATCCGCCCTCTATCCAAAATAATAATTCAACGTAGTATAGCAGAGAACATGCCTACCTTTCCCCCCCACTCCTAGGACAGACCAGAGCCTTAGATATACAGATTGACAAACAGTTTTTTCACCTCGAGAGTGTTACATGGCAACATTGGGATTTTGATTGTGAGCTGGAAGGTCATGGGTTCGCAGACCACCATGGACAAGCTTACTCTCCTTATGGCCTCTCAATGGCCATGGAGCTCTTGGTGCAACATGATGCCCGTGCAAATGATTTAAAACTGGGTTTGTCAAACTACGTCTAGGGAGGGACAAACAACCAAAGTCCCAGCAATTCTGCAGCCTAGGCAAGATCAAAATGTGCCCCCTTCTGCCGCAGATAGAGGAAATATTACCAGAAATTCTCATGTGGTCCATTACATGACTATCTAACATTATTTGCCTATATCAGCCCATACTATATATATATACAGACTAGAGGGAGGGAGGAAGGGAGATCCAAGATAATTATCCACTAATAAAATCCAAACGAGTTGACAGAATTTGAAAATGATTCACTTGGACATGCTGCCAGGTATGGGATGTGCGCTACTGACTGAGCAGACATGGCTATGGACCGTTCTGTATTTATGGTTCGGATGCATGCAAAAATGTGCCTATTTACATTGACTGGAAATAAATATAGATAGGCGTCATTTATTTTATCTTGGCCTGCGAATCGCTTTCTCCAACTGGCTACACTGAGCTATGACACCAAACATCATAGTTTCTAAAATGAAGTACTGCAAGACAGCCTATCTATATTTATTTCCAGTCAATGTAAATAGGCACATTTTTGCATGCATCCGGACCATAAATTCAGAACGGTCCATAGCCATGTCTGCTCAGTCAGTAGCGCACATCCCATACCTGGCAGCATGTCCAAGTGAATCATTTTCAAATTCTGTCAACTCGTTTGGATTTTATTAGTGGATAATTCTCTTGGATCTCCCTTCCTCCCTCCCTCTAGTCTGTAAACATCCCATACCTGGCAAGTTAAGACTGAGAAATGTTTGTGCACTGTGCCTACACTGTCAGCTGAAATCACTCCTACACTCTGGGATCATTCCTACATTCTGGGATCATTCCTATTCCCTGGGATCGCTCCTACATTCTGGGATCATTCCTATTCCCTGGGATCGCTCCTACATTCTGGGATCATTCCTATTCCCTGGGATCGCTCCTACATTCTGGGATCATTCCTACAGTTGCTGTTTTAGAGACTGCTACTGCTATTCTGTCTAACCGCCTATACACACTAACAGCAGTCTAACCGCCTATACACACTAACAGCAGTCTAACCATCTAAACACACTAACAGCAGTCTAACCATCTAAACACACTAACAGCAGTCTAACCATCTAAACACACTAACAGCAGTCTAACCATCTAAACACACTAACAGCAGTCTAACCGCCTATACACACTAAGAGCAGTTTAACCGCATATACACTCTAACAGCAGTTTAACCGCCTATACACACTAACAGCAGTCTAACCATCTAAACACACTAACAGCAGTCTAACCGCCTATACACACTAACAGCAGTCTAACCATCTAAACACACTAACAGCAGTCTAACGGCCTATACACACTAACAGCAGTCTAACGGCCTATACACACTAACAGCAGTCTAACGGAGAGAGAGAAAACAACTGCTTTTGAAGTGTCCTGGAGCATATCACTACTGATTTATACGGCTCTATTTTTCCCGTGCTCATCAGAATCCTACTCTGCTCTACTTTAGAGTAGAGGGGGAGATAGTTGGAGTGGGGAAGAAGAGTGAGGGGGTTCCACTTCCACTATTCCAGAGGACATAGGAATCGTTGAAGAGATGTAGTACATTACTAAATGTAGAATCTTAGTAAATAAATCACAGTCTCTATGAAGAGGAGGGTCCCTCAACTGACAGGGGTCAACTGGAGGTTATGATAAGAACGTGCCTTCAAGCTGCTTGGAGTTTATACTGGAGTGTGTAACAGTGTGATCGGCTTCAGTTACGCTGTTAGCACTTTGGTACCTGTGCCAGAGCAGCCAACCAGAACGCAATGCTAGCTCTCAGAACGTTAGTTCTCGGTCATTGACATGAAGAGATAACTGTTTATCTCCAGTCCTTCTGATAGTATTATATGGCCAATGCTTTTGGTAGGGGAGAAAAAAGCCTCCAGGGTTCAACAGTATGGTATCTGTGAAAATAGAGAAAGCTAATATGTCTTAGCGGAGAGAATTTATTTTCTTAATCCCTTACATTCTAAATCGATTCCATCCTATCCTCAAGCCTGCTAGTCAGATTAACAGTCAAAAGCTTGTGTTTGATTGTACAAATTAAATCATGTATCCACCCAATTACCCTTTCAAAGCAAAATCAATTAAATCACACAAATTCCAGACTCCCTCCCTCCCAAAAAACAAGCTGCACAGACAAAAATCACCACCCGACGCACACAAGGTTAGTACATGGCATCGTCAGCAACTTTATTGATATTTTGCAAGCAGAAAAACAAGACTTAAAATTAACCACACGACCAGCAGGTGTGAGCTGACAAGCAGTAGGGCGATGGGGTAGAAGTGTCGCGAGGCCGGCTTGTTCTCCGCTACAGAGCACGCCGCCTCGGGGTCCGAATCCCACTGACACACTACTTCTCCCTGGGTGAGCCGACTGCAGGGCGCGGGGGCGAGGGGCGAGGTGGAGGAGGTGAGACAGAGAATAGACAGAAAGAACCGGTGGGTTAGTAAAGGAGAGGCCCCTGACATGGGCCAAAGACAACCAGCAAGCACGGCATGAATGGATGAATGGGTAAATGGAAAGATGAATGGATGAATGGGCAAATGGAAAGATGAATGGATGAATGGGTAAATGGAAAGATGAATGGATGAATGGGTAAATGGAAAGATTAATGGAAGAGTGTAAGAGTATGAAGGGAGCGAGTAGAGGCAGGCAAGATCATTTATGTGGATCTCTCCTCTTTCAATTATTTACTTGAAAATGATTTGGACAAAGCTTTGGATGCGTTCTGTTGCACCTGTTGATTTCATGTAGCCAACAGAAAGGGACATTAAAGATCTCAACCCAAAACTTAAGGAAATGTGATAAGCCTTACCCCCACATATCCAGAACAAGCCATAGTGAAACCAGACCGTTGTGCAGTTAGAATGTACACTTGGGTTCAGACTATGTCAATATGTCAACATACATGTTGGATAAAATAAGGGAACAGTGTCAGTATTGACAGAGAGATAGTCAAGCTTCATGAACATTTTATATTTATTTAACTAGGCAAGTCAGTTAAGAACAAATTCTTATTTACAATGACAGCCTAGGAACAGTGGGTTAACTGCCTTCTTCAGGGGCAGAAGCACCTGCAAGTTCCCGGACATTTCTGGGGGGAATGGCCCTAGCCCTCACCCTCCGATCCAATAGGTCCCAGACATGCTCAATAGGATTGAGATCCGGGCTCTTGACTGGCCATGGCCTGTCTTGCAGGAAATCAAGCATAGAAGGATGGGTATGGCTGGAGGCATTGTCATGCTGGAGGGTCATGTCAGGATGAGCCTGCAGGAAGGGTACCACATGAGGGAGGAGGATGTCTTCCCTGTAATGTACAGCATTGAGATTGCCTGAAATGACAACAAGCTTAGTCCGATGATGCTGTGACACACGGCCCCAGATCATGACAGAACCTCCACCTCCAAATCGATCCCGCTCCAGAGTACAGGCCTCGGTGTAAAGCTCATTCCTTTGACGATAAAAGCGACTCCGACCATCACCCCTGGTGAGACAAAAACGCGACTCGTCAGTGAAGAGCACTTTTTGCCAATCCTGTCTGGTCCAGCGACGGGGGCTTTGTGCCCGTAGGCAATGTTGATGCCGGTGATGTCTGGTGAGGACCTGCCTACAAGCCCTCAGTCCAGCCTCTCTCAGCCTATTGCGGACAGTCTGAGCACTGATGGAGGGGTGGTGCGTTCCTGGTGTAACTCGGGCAGTTGTTGCCATCCTGTACCGCAGGTGTGATGTTAAGACGTACCGATCCTGTGCAGGTGTTGTTACACGTGTTCTGTCACTGCGAGGATGATCATCTGTCCGTCCTGCCTCCCTGTAGCGCTGTCTTAGGCGTCTCACAGTACGGACATTGCAATTTATTGCCCTGGCCACATCTGCAGTCCTCATAACTCCTTGCAGCATGCTTAAGGCACGTTCACGCAGATGGGCAGGGACCCTGGGCATCTTTATTTTGGTGTTTTTCAGTGTCAGTAGAAAGGCCTCTTTAGTGTCCTAAGTTTTCATAACTGTGACCTTAATTGCCTACCGTCTGTAAGCTGTTAGTGTCTTAACGTCCGTTCCACAGGTGCATGTTAATTAATTGTTTATGGGTCATTGAAAAAGCATGTTTAAACCCTTTACAATGAAGATCTGTGAAGTTATTTGGATTTTTACGAATGATCTTTGAAAGATAGGGACCTGAAAAAGGGCCGTTTCTTTTTTTGCTGAGTTTTCGATTATTAGTAGGCACATAGTCTCTAATGATGATGCCATTTTATAGCCGTAGGCTTGTTGTAGAGCCGGTTTATTCTTGGACCGCTCCAAAGCCACAACACTGTCTAACCATTACCGGTTCTACAAGCCTCATAACGACCCTCGACATTATCAAAGCACTCCTTTTTCTCCAAACATACACCAGTTTTATCTAACAGTGTTTTAGAAATGACTTAGTTCTCTCAGACTCTTTAGTGATCATCTGAGCTGTATCTTTGTTGCCCTTGTCACATTTGTCGTTCTGCCCCTGAGCAAGGCAGTTAACCCACTGTTCCCCGGTTGCTGAAGACGTGGATGTCGATTAAGGCAGGCCCCCTGCAACTCTCTGATTCAGAGCGGTTGGGTTAAATGCGAAAGACACATTTCAGTTGAATACATTCAGTTGGACAACTGACTAGGTATCCCCCTTAGACGTGTGAACACACAGTGTATGCAGTTGCACACAGTGGGTGTGATAGCATTTCTGCAAGCAAAAAGACTGCCATTTGACTTCCTCAGATATTTGATCCACACTTTTTTACTCATGGGAATATCACTAACTAGCCACATTCAACTGAATGTTTACATTATGTGGTGCACAGTATACAGGCTATTCTGACAAAACTATGTTGAAAGAATGATCCATCATACTTAATTATCTCTATTTCTTGAACTGCATTGCTGGTTAAGGACTTGTAAGTAAGCATTTCACGGTAAAGTCTACACCTGTTATATTCAAATTTTATTTGATATTTACAGCTGCTCAGTACTAAAACGTATTTACTGAAGATTGATAGTTACCGGTCCAACTTTGCATAGACGGGTCAAGCCTACAGCTATCTTCCAGTGTCACTCTTTCTGAACCATCTTGACACTGGAACACATGGGAAAGCATATCCATTCTCAAGCTCTGATAATCACTCTTTGTTTGAGGTTGAATTTCATTAAATCCATTCGAGGGCAAAGTGCTGAAATTCTACAGTTGGTGCACAGATGAAACAAAGATTCCTTAGATACTCAAGCACCCAGAAACTCTTGTCAAGTTGCCCATCAAATCTGGGAAAGAATAGCTTGTATAAATTAAAGATGTCTATGAAGTCTATTCCAAGTGGGATGTGTTTTGTGTATAATACAAGCAACCACTTTGTCTTTACCACATACCAAATGTTTTCTTTCATTATTTATGACAAAACCGCTAACTAGTCAAATATAATTGACTGTTAAGACACAGTACCAGTCAAAAGTTTGGACACACCTGCTCATTCAAGGGTTTTTCTTTATTTTTACTATTCTATACTATCTTTACAGTCAATTGTATTCGGCTAGTGAAGACATCAAAACTATGAAATAACACATATGGAATCATGTAGTAACCAAAAAAAGTGTTAAACAAATCAAAATATATTTTATATTTGAGATTCTTCAAAGTAGCCACCCTTTGCCTTGATGACAGTTTTGCACACTCTTGGCATTCTCTCAACCAGCTTCACCTGCAATGTTTTTCCAACAGTCGAAGGAGTTTGCACTTTTGCTGGGTATTTGTTGGCTGCTTTTCCTTCACTCTGCGGTCCAACTCTCCTTCAAGACTGTTGGAAAAACATTCCAGGTGAAGCTGGTTGAGAGAATGCCAAGAGAGTGCAAAGAGAGAATCAAAGGTTACTACTTGATTCCATATGTGTTATTTCATAGTTGTCTTCACTAGCCAAATACAATTGACTGTTAAGATAGTTGTGGTGGGCCTCCCGAGTGGCGCAGTGGTCTAAGGCACTGCATCGCAGTGCTAGCTGTGCCACTAGAGATCCTGGTTCAAGTCCAGGCTCTGTTGCAGCCGGACACGACCGGGAGACCCATGGGGCGGTGCACAATTGGCCCAGCGTCGTCCGGGTTAGGGGAGGGTTTGGCCAGCAGGGATGTTTTTGTCCCATCGCGCACTAGCAACTCCTGTGGCGGGCCGTGCGCAGTGCACGCCGACACGGTCGCCAGGTGTATGGTGTTTCCTCCGACACATTGGTGCGGCTTGCTTCCAGCTTAAGCAGTGTAGCTTCGCTGGGTTGTGTTTCGGAGGACGCACAGCTCTCGACCTTCGCCTCTCCTGAGTACGTACGGAAGTTGCAGCGATGGGACAAGACTGTAACTACCAATTGGATACCACAAAATTGGGGAGAAAAAGGGGTATAATTAAATAAATAAATATAACAAAAGATGGTTGTGGTGATCATGTGTTCTTCTGCCAAACTTTTCTGTTGACAGAATTGTACGCTCTCATCTCTAGGTCACATGGTTGAGGGCTTCTGACATCACGAGGACAGACAGTAGAGAGGGTGATTATGGGAATGTGCCTGGGTGACATCATGATGCACCATCAAATGCTGTAGAAATGCTATATTAGGTTATCACTGATGTCACAACATTGGATAGGTGACAACATGGGTTCCTTTAGATACAGCACTGTAGCTTTCACCCACCCAGTCACATCAGATCAGTGATTTCTTTGAGAGAAGGAAGGGAGGGAATGACACATTTCTAAAGTATTCAAGCAGGGCCCATGCCAAGATACGACGTGGCTCTGATGTGAACTTTGACCAAGTCAGATGGGATGAGGCAGGCTATCAGGGCGGGGGCGTGGCTTCTGATACCAACTAGGGGTGGTGAAATGGCTGGTGCCAGTGAACAGTGTGATAGACATGCTGCTGCGTGTTTGCGCATGCCACTGAGCTCCATAGCCAGTTGGCAGCCACAGATCGATCAGCAGGATGTTTGCCACTTCCTCTGTCCTTTCAAACATTAGTTACTTTTCACAATGAGGGAATATTGGCATATGTAGAGCCTGGAGTTTTCCCCAGTGAGGTTGGTTACTTAGTCAGGAAAGACTCCTGGAGCTTATTATAATTAGGACCAGGAGTTTTCCTGGCCCGGTTACCCAATCTACTTCAGGGCCCAGAGACATAAAGGGGAATCTCAAAAGTCTGTCTCTGATTCCTTCGGTAGACCTCCTCCCATTCACTCACCACCACGACCACCTCAAAACATTAGAGGGAAGTGATGCAAGCAGCAGTGGAGCAGATTAGAGGTTCCTGTCCTCAGATTTCCCCTTCAATGCTCCCTTCCCACTCCATTCCTTCCTTTTGAGAATGAGGCAAGGAGAGAAAATGCGAGGAGAGAGAACGCGAGGAGCCCTACTATAAATCAGGAAATAACTTTAAAGACCTCTCCCCCAAAGTTGAGTTTCTCTCTCTCACCTCCGCATGCAGTCCAGGGCTCGTATGAAGTAATCCTTGTTGAGCTGGTGCTCGTCTCTCAGCAGGGCACACTGCTCCAGGGTTACAGACATCGACGTCCTGTCTTTGGCACTTTTACAGCTGGTGAACCTGATCCCGTTCAGCCGTCGGCAGATCTGGACCAAGGGAGAAACACCTCAATAACGTAAACAAAAACAAACTATTTTAAACATAATGCATAACTGAAAACTACTCTGACTGTGAGGTAGAATTGGGAAGAAAAGTACCCTGGAAACTCCACTGGGAATTCAATGAAAACATGTTTTTGTTCTTATGAAAATAATTTTCACTTCGAAAGTGAAAGCATTCTATGCAGATGCTTACAGTGGGGCAAAAAAGTATTTAGTCAGCCACCAATTGTGCAAGTTCTCCCACTTAAAAAGATGAGAGAGGCCTGTAATTTTCATCATAGGTACACTTCAACTATGACAGACAAAATGAGAAAATAAAATCCAGAAAATCACATTGTAGGACTTTTAATGAATTTATTTGCAAATTCTCACCCCGTGGGGTCAAAATGATCACAAGAACGGTGAGCAAAAATCCCAGAACCACACGGGGGGACCTAGTGAATCACCTGCTGAGAGCTGGGACCAAAGTAACAAAGCCTACCATCAGTAACACTACGCCGCCAGGGACTCAAATCCTTTCTCATTTTGTCTGTCATAGTTGAAGTGTACCTATGATGAAAATTACAGGCCTCTCATCTTTTTAAGTGGGAGAACTTGCACAATTGGTGGCTGACTAAATACTTTTTTGCCCCACTGTATATGATGTTTCCCAGACTTCTTTTTCAGGCGCAGCTAATTCCTTTTCAGGCTCAGCTAATTCCAGAGACCAGGGAGGGAAAGAGAAGGATGCTCATAGTTACAACCAGAAGAGATCTGCTTTCATTTTCCAAAGACTGTCTGAAGTCTTTGGAAATACCAGAGGAATAATTAGCCGTAAAGGAATGTGTGTGTTCAACCTTTACTCCTTTATCAATAGTGTTATTAATCATGTGTGTGTGGGGTTCCGAATTGGTTTGGCTGGATACAGTATATGATATAAATCGGTCAAGTGTAGCTTCCATTGCTGCTCTATGCCTACTTATGTCATTAGGTAATCGGATGCCCATTCTCTGGGAGATTTCCCCTAAATCCTCAGGGTTATTTGGAGCCTTGCACGGTCTTCTGCCAGATGTCGAATATGCTTATGAAGTCTTCATTGTAGCAGGTGCATTGTATTCACAAGTTCAAAACCTCTCCTCAGGGCACCAACGTATCAACCTCCATATGTAGGGACATGAGCAGGCTGACAAGTTTGCATGAATGACGTCAAGCCAGACGTATAAGAATGGATCCACTTGTTATATATCTTATTCTATCCTCACCGTTCCAGCGAGCCACAGTATCTCCACATTCTTTCTCTTCTTCGTCACTACATTCTGGCCCAGGGTTCCGAGTAAATCTTTCAAGTCCATCTGCGTTTGAAAACATGGCAGACCTGTGAAAGGAAACGAAACGCGAGTTGGCTTTGGTCGGTTCATTTGGCTGCTCGACAGCGCTGTAACAGGAAGGAGTTGTGTGTGTGTGTGTGTGTGTGTGTGTGTGTGTGTGTGTGTTCATGCGACAGGAAGGATGCAGTTATTGAAAATATACGGTACACTGACAACGAGAATGAGGGTATCTATGGAAACTACTACAAACGTATATCTCTGTTGTCGTGTATCTGTCTGCAAATCTGACCCACATGGGTGTATTTTACAGGAGCTGAATCGATGGTAGACGGGAAATACTGGTGTGTGTGTGTGTGTTGGACTGTAAAATAAAGACACATTATATCTTATGTCTGTAATAAAACTACACTGAGTGTACAAAACATTATGCTCTTTCCATGACATAGACTGACCAGGTGAATCCAGGTGAAAGCTATGATCCCTTATTGATGTTACTTGTTAAATCCACTTCAATCAGTGTAGATGAAGGGGAGTAGACAGGTTAAAGAAGGATTTCTAAGCCTTGAGACAATTGAGACATGGATTGTGTTTGTGTGCCATTCAGAGGGTGAATGGGCAAGACAAAATATTGAAGTGCCTTTGAACGGGGGATGGAATTATGTGCCAGGCGCACCGGTTTGTGTCAAGAACTGGAAGGTTTCAACAGTTTCCCGTGTGTATTAAGAATGGTCCACCACCCAAAGGACATCCAGCCAACTTGACACCTGTGGGAAGCATTGGAGTTAACATGAGCCAGCATCCCTGAGGAACGCTTTCGACACCTTGTAGAGTCCATGCCCGACGAATTGAAGCTGTTCTGAGGGCAAAAGGCGGGGAGTGCAATTCAATATTAGGAAGATGTTCTTAATGCTTTGTACACTCAGTGTATGTTGCTTATATACAAATGGGCATGGATCGTTACAATATACAGAACTCATTTTCTTCTGTGGGATGAAGTCAATATGTGTTCTATAAAAAAGCAAGATGGATACTATTGCATGATGATTGATGACATTTCTATACTTCTGATGTTTTGATGTGCATGTGGCAGTTGATGCACTTACATTCTGATGGCACCTTATCGCTTAGTGATTTGTAATAACTGTCTAAAATCTCAAAGTTCCTCTGGTTTATCCTCTCTTGCAAAGAGATGTCTCCAAATCTGTACAGGGAGAAAGAGAACATGAAAGGACAAGTTAATCTGTACAGGGAGAAAGAGAACATGAAAGGACAAATTAATCTGTACAGGGAGAATGAGAACATGAAAGGACAAGTTAATCTGTACAGGGAGAATGAGAACATGAAAGGACAAGTTAATCTGTACAGGGAGAAAGAGAACATGAAAGGACAAATTAATCTGTACAGGGAGAATGAGAACATGAAAGGACAAGTTAATCTGTACAGGGAGAAAGAGAACATGAAAGGACAAGTTAATCTGTACAGGGAGAAAGAGAACATGAAAGGACAAGTTAATCTGTACAGGGAGAATGAGAACATGAAAGGACAAGTTAATCTGTACAGGGAGAAAGAGAACATGAAAGGACAAGTTAATCTGTACAGGGAGAATGAGAACATGAAAGGACAAGTTAATCTGTACAGGGAGAATGAGAACATGAAAGGACAAGTTAATCTGTACAGGGAGAAAGAGAACATGAAAGGACAAGTTAATCTGTACAGGGAGAATGAGAACATGAAAGGACAAGTTAATCTGTACAGGGAGAAAGAGAACATGAAAGGACAAGTTAATCTGTACAGGGAGAATGAGAACATGAAAGGACAAGTTAATCTGTACAGGGAGAATGAGAACATGAAAGGACAAGTTAATCTGTACAGGGAGAATGAGAACATGAAAGGACAAGTTAATCTGTACAGGGAGAATGAGAACATGAAAGGACAAGTTAATCTGTACAGGGAGAAAGAGAACATGAAAGGACAAGTTAATCTGTACAGGGAGAAAGAGAACATGAAAGGACAAATTAATCTGTACAGAGAGAATGAGAACATGAAAGGACAAGTTAATCTGTACAGGGAGAATGAGAACATGAAAGGACAAGTTAATCTGTACAGGGAGAAAGAGAACATGAAAGGACAAATTAATCTGTACAGAGAACCTGAAAGGACAAATTAATCTGTACAGAGAACCTGAAAGGACAAATTAATCTGTACAGAGAACCTGAAAGGACAAATTAATCTGTACAGAGAACCTGAAAGGACAAATTAATCTGTACAGAGAACCTGAAAGGACAAATTAATCTGTACAGAGAACCTGAAAGGACAAATTAATCTGTACAGAGAACCTGAAAGGACAAATTAATCTGTACAGAGAACCTGAAAGGACAAATTAATCTGTACAGAGAACCTGAAAGGACAAATTAATCTGTACAGGGAGAAAGAGAACAAGTCTACAGTAAACCTGTTGTCCCCCATGAATGACAGAGCGCTCCTTCTTATGTCAGTTAGTGACAATTATTGCATCATTTCATTTTAAGTACCGAAATGATATAGGTTGTTATGGGAGATATGCTTGTTCAAAGTTTGGTAGGGGATAAAAGTCTAATTAGCAGAAAAACCAATGGGCGGAGCTTATAGGTCCTTATGAGAAACTTGTTGGTCATGAGAGGCTGCATATATGAATCACATTTTATGACGGAACAGGAGACATGCTTGTGCAATTTGGAATGTCAGTTGATTACTATAGCACCCCCCGGTACGGCAATCAGTGTGATTTTGTAAATGCCGGATCTCTATGGCATGGCGCATCATTCACCAAAAGAAGGAGATATCACAGACTTGGGTGAAAGTTACGGGTCAGTGAGACTGATCGCGTGACTTAGGTCTGGCAGTCTTGAAATGATTGCAATACATTACCACTAACACAGTTTCTTTCTGAATGTGAGCCTAACATCATGGCCACAATATCCTGTCTCAAACCAGGCTTACTGGCTGGATAGAAACAATCCTATTCGATGCTCCAAAGGCGATAACATTACACTGGGTGACAATGACCTTGGGAGCATGATGGGAAATGACTATAGACAACATTATCTCATCCAAAACAAATGTTTTTTCTCCCATAGTGTGTAACAGAAGAAACTGAGGGATCGGGGGAAAAAAGGCTGGTTGACTGAACTTCTACTTCAGTCAAAATGTCACTTAATCATGAACTGATGTCAATGGGAGAATAAGTGAACATTTGTAACTAAAGTGGAAGATATGATTCGCCCGTAAAAGAGAAAAGTGTTCCGGTACCTGTCTGCTATTGTCTGCTGTTCGTTGATTCCCACGTTGAAGAGCACCGGGTAAACCTGCAACGCCTTGCCCTCTTTGATCTCATGGGGTAACGTCTGGAAGGCCAGCCGTGGTAATGGCACTTCTACAGTATAATGGTCGCTAGAGGGAGGTAGGCGGGAGGGAGAGAGGGAAGGAGAGAGGGATAGGAAGGGAGAATGGGAGGAGGGGAAAGAGAGAGAGTTGGAGGTACGAAGGAAGGAAGGAAGGAAGGAAGGAAGGAAGGAAGGAAGGAAGGAAGGAAGGAAGGAAGGAAGGAAGGAAGGAAGGAAGGAAGGAAGGAAGGAAGGGTGAAAGAGAAAGTGTAAACAGAGATTTGATATGCGTGGACACCAAGACATCACATACCAACTTTGAAGCACTTCTCACCCATTCTTTTAACACTTCAAATCTGAGCACAAGCCTGAACAGAGGCTTGGTGGAGTCTGAAGTTACAGTAAGTAGGATGGCGTGATGTCCACACAACTTTCACTGGGCCTTGACATGGTACTGATTGGTCTGATAGTATTACATTACTATTTATTACCCATCTGACAGGTTTACTGGTTAACAGCACACGTCAGCATTGAGACAAATGTGTTGCTACTCCCGTTACTGAGATACAGGATCAGTTGTTTAAACAAACACAGTCAGGCTTCAGTGGGATATTTAGCCTGGATAACAGGAAATGGCTCACTGTAAGTCGTGTGGAAGCTAACCTATTCATTATTGTCAGATGGAAAATAAATGTTTTTAAGGACTTTTCAACCCTGTCTACTGCTTTTGGAATAATTAGACTACCATCTACACCACCTCAATCAGTAGGTAGAATTGGTGAAATAGGAAAAGCTGAATCTCGGTTAACCCAGAACTAAAGTCTCATGTAATTGGTCAGCTGCTCGATTAAGTTCTGGGTCCATACGTGTTAAGAGAAGAGATGCTAGAACGAGGAGCGGAACCAGAACGAGGAGCTCCACCCTGTCTTTTTGCAAGTTACAGGCCAAATGTGCCCTCCCCTTTCTTTTTTTCTCTCCCCAATTTCGTGGTATCCAATTGGTAGTAGTAACAGACTTGTCTCATCGCTGCATTCCCGTACGGACTCGGGAGAGGCGAAGGTCGAGAGCCATGCGTCCTCCGAAACACAACGCAACCAAGCCGTACTGCTTCTTGACACAGTGCACATCCAACCCGGAAGCCACCAATGTGTCGGAGGAAACACCGTACACCTGGCGACCTGGTCAGCGTGCACTGCGCCCGGCCCACCACAGGAGTCGCTAGTGCACAATGAGACAAGGATATCCCTGCCGGCCAAACCCTCCCTAACGACGCTGGGCCAATTTTGCGCCGCCCCATGGGCCTCCCGGTCGCGTCCGGCTGCGACAGAGCCTGGGCTCAAACCCAGAATCTCTGGTGGCACAGCTACTACTGCACCAGTAGTCTAAGGACTACTTAGACGCACTCCCCTTTCTAAATTTGAAAGATGCTAACACCTGCGAAATTGTGATTTTCCAAATGACCAGTGACGAAAAACCCAAACACAGCAACTACTGCTACTACATTATCCCACCCATCCCATTTCTTCCCGACAGATTACACGGTACCAGTTATGTTTACGGAGATCTGTCCAAGAGAGAATAGGAAAAACTATACACCTGAAAAAACAATTTGCCATGTTGGATCAATAATAATGTATTACTCTGTATTACAGTATGATATGATGTATGAAGTCCCCAAGCTAATCTAAAAAAAAAAACTATTTCACACTATGTAATCTCCCATGTAATGACAAAACCACTGGTTAAAGGATGCTGGGTAATAGAGTCTCACCGCCTGCCGATGACTACAGGTTGCAGGTCACAGGGGTCGTCTGTCTTGGCCTGGGTGATCTTGAAGGCCACCCGGTGCAGGTCTGAGATGCCCACCTCCATGTCTTCCAGCATGCCAATCTCCTCACCTGTAACAGCAGCCCCAATTAGTCAATTAGAGGTTACTTCCTGTTCGCTTGAAGTAGACAATCTGTTCTGGTCATAGTAGGAGAAATACACTGGGCAACAAAACGGGCAATAGGGCCAATTTGCATAAAACACCTTAAGGGAAATGAGGGGAAAATTAACTTAAAGTTTCCTGAACTTTAAGTCACTGGCACAAATAATTTTACGGTGAATTCCCCCTAAAAGTAAGTGAAAAGTTAAGGGTGCCCATGAGGTCCATAACTGCTTAATTCAGTATGGATATCAATGTAAACAGCATTTAGGGAGGTGAGTGTTGCTTAAATCTGCCCTGGTTACAAAAGGAAAACATCAACCAGCTAGCTACTTCGCTAAACAATGGAAGATGAACAATTCATAGTTACAAAGCTATCTGGCTAGTTAGCTAGATACAGTGCCTTGCGAAAGTATTCGGCCCCCTTGAACTTTGCGACCTTTTGCCACATTTCAGGCTTCAAACATAAAGATATAAAACTGTATTTTTTTGTGAAGAATCAACAACAAGTGGGACACAATCATGAAGTAGAACGACATTTATTGGATATTTCAAACTTTTTTAACAAATCAAAAACTGAAGAATTGGGCGTGCAAAATTATTCAGCCCCTTTACTTTCAGTGCAGCAAACTCTCTCCAGAAGTTCAGTGAGGATCTCTGAATGATCCAATGTTGACCTAAATGACTAATGATGATAAATACAATCCAACCTGTGTGTAATCAAGTCTCCGTATAAATGCACCTGCACTGTGATAGTCTCAGAGGTCCGTTAAAAGCGCAGAGAGCATCATGAAGAACAAGGAACACACCAGGCAGGTCCGAGATACTGTTGTGAAGAAGTTTAAAGCCGGATTTGGATACAAAAAGATTTCCCAAGCTTTAAACATCCCAAGGAGCACTGTGCAAGCGATAATATTGAAATGGAAGGAGTATCAGACCACTGCAAATCTACCAAGACCTGGCCGTCCCTCTAAACTTTCAGCTCATACAAGGAGAAGACTGATCTGAGATGCAGCCAAGAGGCCCATGATCACTCTGGATGAACTGCAGAGATCTACAGCTGAGGTGGGAGACTCTGTCCATAGGACAACAATCAGTAGTATATTGCACAAATCTGGCCTTTATGGAAGAGTGGCAAGAAGAAAGCCATTTCTTAAAGATATCCATAAAAAGTGTCATTTAAAGTTTGCCACAAGCCACCTGGGAGACATACCAAACATGTGGAAGAAGGTGCTCTGGTCAGATGAAACCAAAATTGAACTTTTTGGCAACAATGCAAAACGTTATGTTTGGCGTAAAAGCAACACAGCTGAACACACCATCCCCACTGTCAAACATGGTGGTGGCAGCATCATGGTTTGGGCCTGCTTTTCTTCAGCAGGGACAGGGAAGATGGTTAAAATTGATGGGAAGATGGATGGAGCCAAATACAGGACCATTCTGGAAGAAAACCTGATGGAGTTTGCAAAAGACCTGAGACTGGGACGGAGATTTGTCTTCCAACAAGACAATGATCCAAAACATAAAGCAAAATCTACAATGGAATGGTTCAAAAATAAACATATCCAGGTGTTAGAATGGCCAAGTCAAAGTCCAGACCTGAATCCAATCGAGAATCTGTGGAAAGAACTGAAAACTGCTGTTCACAAATGCTCTCCATCCAACCTCACTGAGCTTGAGCTGTTTTGCAAGGAGAAATGGGAAAAAATGTCAGTCTCTCGATGTGCAAAACTGATAGAGACATACCCCAAGCGACTTACAGCTGTAATCGCAGCAAAAGGTGGCGCTACAAAGTATTAACTTAAGGGGGTTGAATAATTTTGCACGCCCAATTCTTCAGTTTTTGATTTGTTAAAAAAGTGTGAAATATCCAATAAATGTTGTTCTACTTCATGATTGTGTCCCACTTGTTGTTGATTCTTCACAAAAAAATACAGTTTTATATCTTTATGTTTGAAGCCTGAAATGTGGCAAAAGGTCGCAAAGTTCAAGGGGGCCGAATACTTTCGCAAGGCACTGTACTCTGTAAACTAGCTTGACATACTAGAAAGTAATATAAACAAGTTCAGAAGAAAGTAACTACATGAAAAGTGGTTCGTTATCGTAGAAGTTCTCTCTCTTTGATGAGACTTTTAGTCAGTGAATCAGGCCGTCTCCATGGTAACCAGATAATCTGTCTGCAGTACATGCCTTCAAACTATCCCTTAGAAAAATGTACCATGGTACCACTATGGTACTTTCATTCATAACCATGGTAACCTTATTGTATCTTCACTAATACCATGGTACATTCTTAATCTCGGAAATGTACCATGGTTTTAGCCTTGAAGTATGATGGTACCACCATGAAATTACCATTGTACCTAAATATGACCATGGTATTTCATAATTTATACCATGGTATAGATCTGAATCATGGAAATGTACCATGGTTATAGCTTTGAAGGATGATGGTACTGCCATGCACCTAAATAATACCATGGTATTGCCTAATTTATACAATGGTATAGATGTGGATCATGGAAATATAATGGTTTTAAACTGCATTACACATTCTATCATGGTAATGCACAATTATGACAAATGGTACAAAATATTATCAAATGGTACCATCTTTATTAACTGTGCATTACTGTATAAAAGCATGTTATACAACTTCCTTTACTCTTTGTTAATCTTGAAGGACCTTTCAAATTGGGAAATCCTTTAGGTAAAAGTCACCTTTAGACACATATCTCAGATGAGCTTACCTTCTCTCAACCCTAAACTCCACTGTTAGGGGTGGAAATGCAAAAAACAGACCTTAGATCAGTGTGTAAGACAGTTGACCTTTGACCCTACTAGAGTACTCACTGTAGGTGCTTAGCAGGCTTTCAAACTGTGCCACCAGGCCCACTAGGTGGAGCTGCCTGAGGAAGCCCTTATCCTCCATCCCCGCGTACAGCCTCATGACGAAACCACACGCCAACGCAGCTAGCTGCACACACACACACACACACACACACACACACACACACACAGGGTTCAATCATAAAGCAACACGGCACATCGTCAGGTTTCAATCAAAAAGCAACACGGCACACTACATAATTTATTCACATCATCCACTTATATTATTATCTCTGTATCCAGTTGGGCAAAGGGTAAGGCATTCACACTAGGGCAGTCCCCACCCCAAAAAAAACCTTGGTCGACCAAAAGTCGTCTGTTCTTTCGACCAATCAATTGGTCTACATTTCTTTACGTGTATTTTTCCATATAAAAGGCACAACCCTATGTGTTTCAATAAAATCAACTATATGCATTGAGCTTGTCTGATGCTTTAAGCTTACTGTTTGATTAAATAACACACTAATTACTCAAGAGGGAGCCAAATATCTAGCTAACCAGGAGAAAAAAAACTTAACCTGACCCAACCATTCTCTCGCTCCTGCTGGCTTTCGCAGATTCGTCCGTTACTCTCATGAAGTTGCCGGTAATATGCTACACGAGGAGCCTGCAACCTTTCTCATGTGGAATGCCATTTTTTCTTACCCTTTCTACTGATCTGTGTGCCAGTTATAGTTATTCTATGCACATTTACGAGGAAGACCTTCATTTAATTTATAATAGCATCTTCATTGCAGGCCGCAGATAGAAAATATCATGATAAAAAAATATCCTATAAATCACATTGGCTATGCATTGCCTGTCTGCAACGAACTTGAAACATTGTATCAACTATTAACTTGGTCTGGCTGGAAGCTAATGCTAGGGAACTTGCAACATTGTATAAAATATTCTGGGGCCCTTAGAGTTTCCAGTGAGCTCGAGACAGACACAGCTGTAGGGTATTTGCGCACGGGATAAGATGCAGTGCTTGACTTGGGCAGGAGCTCACCGGAGCTAGTAGCAGCACCTAGAATGTTCTAATACTTGCGAATATTATGTCAAAAGTATTGTGGAGCTCCTGCACCTAAATATAAAACAGTAGCAGCACCCAAAATGAGTACCGGAACCTATTTCAGTCCAAGTCAAGCACTGATAAGGAGTAATCAGGTAGGCCTATTTTATGATGTTTCCACTGGATCAGAGCACGACATTTTTCCCTTTCACGCTGAGCAGTTACCAAAAGGGAGAGAGCTGGAAAGATTTTTCAAATACATTGAGGAACTTGTGTCATTCTCAACGGATGTAAAACAAAAAAAAGACAGTTTGCTTGCTGTTTGAGGTGAAGAAAACATTACTTTGAGAAGCTCCACAGCTCATTAGGGGTGGTGTATTAAGCCAATCAGAAATACTATCAGATCCCCAAATGGGCACATTTATATGCCTACATTTGCAGGCGTATATACTTCTATGCACAATCAGATGCGCGTCCTTACTCAACATGGACAGGAACGCTCCAAACAAAAGACAATGAATAAATTGAATAGGCAAAACTGTTCAATGGAATGAAATGAACCAAAATGTGTTTCTCAGTGTAGCACAGGTTGTGTGCTCTGCAAACAATGAGAACAGGAAGACTGGAATAATAATATATTGGATGCATTAACAGAAATGACCATAACCAAACAAACATTGTATATTAGACACTAACAACCAACCGTAAACAATTCACACAATGAAGTTGAGATAAATTAATGTGCACAAATTGGCGGGAGAGAGCTCATTCTGGAGAGAGAAGTGCATTGTGCATCTGGGTTCTGCATGGTCAATCCGATGTCTGCATTGGCCATGCAGCATTTACGGTGATATGGCCTCTGCAGAAGTCAGGACATTCATACTTCTTGATCTTCACGGAGCAGTGAAGAGCTGTTGTGAAGGAAGTTGTCAAGGAAGTGAGTGTGTGTTTATACAGGGTGTACCGGCCCCAACTACCGTCAACCAATCATGTCAATGCAGAGCTATACAGAGCCCTCTACATTGTTACAGCATTTAAGAGGTGCATGGCGATGTGGTACAGAGCTCGACTTGGCCTCTGCGTGCCTCTGGAGGCTCCATAATTGCCTCCGACCACATTTTCAGATCAAACATACATTGGCTTTTAGTCTAGGCCTTCGCAATGGGTTAGTTCACTGAGATGGGCACAATTATATTTGACTTTGTGTAATTACAGAAACCCTAAATGCAGAGGCCCATGTCATTCCAGTCAACTAATGGGGTTCAGCCCTAATGCACACAAAAGCCTACCGCCCAACTGTGGACTGAGTTGACCCCCTGCTGCAGAGATTATGTATGGAACATTATGCCATCCTAAGGCATTATCAGCTGATAAAAGACATGTTTATCTAGGTCACAAGGTAATTCAAACAACCTCTGAATGTAATTTTCCTGCAAGTAGTCTGAGCTGCTGCCGTATCAGTTTCAAAGACTTGCTGGATCACTTCCAATTACTGCATATGTTAGGATTAGGAGCTGTGTTTCAGTAGAAACATAGTCAGGGAAATGCTAACTAATCTCTTGTGTAAATTATGTAAACAAACACATGCCGTTGAATGGTGGTTTGATACTGTACATCATAACTAGCTTCCTAACAGCTGAAAAACGTTGGCATTGGTTAAAGAGCCTTGACATGACAAATCAATTGCACCAAATATCTATAGGCTGTTTCCAAAGTGGAGTCCTCATTTCACAGGTGGCCACCTACCGCCTGACTGAAGACCACATCCCTCCTCTGCTTGAGGAACAGTCCCTGGGGGATGCTGCAGGCCGCCTCCTGCAGCAGGACGAAGGTCATGGCCCTCCTGGCCCGCACCACCACCTCCGCGACGCACTCCTTCAACCTCACCACCAGAGGGCAGAGCTGCTCTCGCCAATCCCCTTCTGCAACATACAGAGAGATATGACAGGAGAAGACATATATATATATATATATATATATATATACATATGAGAACCATATATTGCAGTTTATGTTGGAATCTTGATGTGTCCTGATTTCTCTACATCTTTAGTTGTGCTGATTAAGGAGCCTAGAAATGCATCAGCATTAAATGAAAATGAAAATGTTAAGTTGCCATCCTGAAGAATGTTTCAAAACTTCAGTTACGGTATGTTCTCCAAGGACTGAAAACCCTTTCAGTGGTCTGTTTAAATGTTTGAGAAATGTTTTGCAGCTGGTTGCAGCTCTAACACTCTAATTTAGTTACATATTTCTTATAAGATAGATCATTGTTTGTTCATAGTTTGGACAGTTTGTTTAGCTTCTAGGGTCTCCAATTTATAAACAATTGTGGATTCAAAACATATCTGAAGCAAACATATGTCAAACATCAGTGGGGTCAAGGCAGAAAGTCCATCCAGCTTTAGTGAGGTTTGAGAAGGTAGGGGAATGTAGTGGTCAAGTGGAGTGAACCCAAGAGGCTGGCGTTTCATAATGACTGTTGGATACTGCAGTATGAACCCAAGAGGCTGGCGTTTCATAATGACTGTTGGATACTGCAGTATGAACCCAAGAGGCTGGCGTTTCATAATGACTGTTGGATACTGCAGTATGAACCCAAGAGGCTGGCGTTTCATAATGACTGTTGGATACTGCAGTATGAACCCAAGAGTCTGGTGTTTCATAATGCCTGTTGGATACTGCAGTAGGAACCCAAGAGGCTGGCGTTTCATAATGACTGTTGGATACTACAGTATGAACCAAAGAGACTGGTGTTTCATAATGACTGCTGGATACTGCAGTATGAACCAAAGAGACTGGTGTTTCATAATGACTGTTGGATACTGCAGTATGAACCCAAGAGGCTGGCGTTTCATAATGACTGTTGGATACTGCAGTATGAACCCAAGAGACTGGTGTTTCATAATGCCTGTTGGATACTGCAGTAGGAACCCAAGAGACTGGTGTTTCATAATGACTGTTGGATACTGCAGTATGAATCCAAGAGGCTGGCGTTTCATAATGACTGTTGGATACTGCAGTATGAACCCAAGAGGCTGGTGTTTCATAATGACTGTTGGATACTGCAGTATGAACCCAAGAGACTGGTGTTTCATAATGACTGTTGGATACTGCAGTATGAACCCAAGAGGCTGGCGTTTCATAATGACTGTTGGATACTGCAGTATGAACCCAAGAGGCTGGCGTTTCATAATGACTGTTGGATACTGCAGTATGAACCCAAGAGGCTGGTGTTTCATAATGCCTGTTGGATACTGCAGTATGAACCCAAGAGGCTGGTGTTTCATAATGACTGTTGGATACTGCAGTATGAACCCAAGAGGCTGGCGTTTCATAATGACTGTTGGATACTGCAGTATGAACCCAAGAGGCTGGCGTTTCAAAATGACTGTTGGATACTGCAGTATGAACCCAAGAGGCTGGCGTTTCATAATGACTGTTGGATACTGCAGTATGAACCCAAGAGGCTGGTGTTTCATAATGACTGTTGGATACTGCAGTATGAACCAAAGAGGCTGGCGTTTCATAATGACTGTTGGATACTGCAGTATGAACCAAAGAGACTGGTGTTTCATAATGACTGTTGGATACTGCAGTATGAACCCAAGAGGCTGGCGTTTCATAATGACTGTTGGATACTGCAGTATGAACCCAAGAGGCTGGCGTTTCATAATGACTGTTGGATACTGCAGTATGAACCCAAGAGGCTGGTGTTTCATAATGCCTGTTGGATACTGCAGTATGAACCCAAGAGGCTGGTGTTTCATAATGCCTGTTGGATACTGCAGTATGAACCCAAGAGGCTGGTGTTTCATAATGACTGTTGGATACTGCAGTATGAACCCAAGAGGCTGGTGTTTCATAATGACTGTTGGATACTGCAGTATGAACCAAAGAGACTGGTGTTTCATAATGACTGTTGGATACTGCAGTATGAACCCAAGAGGCTGGTGTTTCATAATGACTGTTGGATACTGCAGTATGAACCAAAGAGACTGGTGTTTCATAATGACTGTTGGATACTGCAGTATGAACCAAAGAGGCTGGTGTTTCATAATGACTGTTGGATACTGCAGTATGAACCCAAGAGGCTGGCGTTTCATAATGACTGTTGGATACTGCAGTATGAACCCAAGAGGCTGGCGTTTCATAATGACTGTTGGATACTGCAGTATGAACCCAAGAGGCTGGTGTTTCATAATGACTGTTGGATACTGCAGTATGAACCCAAGAGGCTGGCGTTTCATAATGACTGTTGGATACTGCAGTATGAACCCAAGAGGCTGGCGTTTCATAATGACTGTTGGATACTGCAGTATGAACCCAAGAGGCTGGCGTTTCATAATGACTGTTGGATACTGCAGTATGAACCCAAGAGGCTGGCGTTTCATAATGACAGTTGGATACTGCAGTATGAACCCAAGAGGCTGATGTTTCATAATGACTGTTGGATACTGCAGTATGAACCCAAGAGGCTGGCGTTTCATAATGACTGTTGGATACTGCAGTATGAACCCAAGAGGCTGGCGTTTCATAATGACTGTTGGATACTGCAGTATGAACCCAAGAGGCTGGCGTTTCATAATGACTGTTGGATACTGCAGTATGAACCCAAGAGGCTGGCGTTTCATAATGACTGTTGGATACTGCAGTATGAACCCAAGAGTCTGGTGTTTCATAATGCCTGTTGGATACTGCAGTAGGAACCCAAGAGGCTGGCGTTTCATAATGACTGTTGGATACTACAGTATGAACCAAAGAGACTGGTGTTTCATAATGACTGCTGGATACTGCAGTATGAACCAAAGAGACTGGTGTTTCATAATGACTGTTGGATACTGCAGTATGAACCCAAGAGGCTGGCGTTTCATAATGACTGTTGGATACTGCAGTATGAACCCAAGAGACTGGTGTTTCATAATGCCTGTTGGATACTGCAGTAGGAACCCAAGAGACTGGTGTTTCATAATGACTGTTGGATACTGCAGTATGAACCCAAGAGGCTGGTGTTTCATAATGACTGTTGGATACTGCAGTATGAATCCAAGAGGCTGGCGTTTCATAATGACTGTTGGATACTGCAGTATGAACCCAAGAGGCTGGTGTTTCATAATGACTGTTGGATACTGCAGTATGAACCCAAGAGACTGGTGTTTCATAATGACTGTTGGATACTGCAGTATGAACCCAAGAGGCTGGCGTTTCATAATGACTGTTGGATACTGCAGTATGAACCCAAGAGGCTGGCGTTTCATAATGACTGTTGGATACTGCAGTATGAACCCAAGAGGCTGGTGTTTCATAATGCCTGTTGGATACTGCAGTATGAACCCAAGAGGCTGGTGTTTCATAATGACTGTTGGATACTGCAGTATGAACCCAAGAGGCTGGCGTTTCATAATGACTGTTGGATACTGCAGTATGAACCCAAGAGGCTGGCGTTTCAAAATGACTGTTGGATACTGCAGTATGAACCCAAGAGGCTGGCGTTTCATAATGACTGTTGGATACTGCAGTATGAACCCAAGAGGCTGGTGTTTCATAATGACTGTTGGATACTGCAGTATGAACCAAAGAGGCTGGCGTTTCATAATGACTGTTGGATACTGCAGTATGAACCAAAGAGACTGGTGTTTCATAATGACTGTTGGATACTGCAGTATGAACCCAAGAGGCTGGCGTTTCATAATGACTGTTGGATACTGCAGTATGAACCCAAGAGGCTGGCGTTTCATAATGCCTGTTGGATACTGCAGTATGAACCCAAGAGGCTGGTGTTTCATAATGCCTGTTGGATACTGCAGTATGAACCCAAGAGGCTGGTGTTTCATAATGCCTGTTGGATACTGCAGTATGAACCCAAGAGGCTGGTGTTTCATAATGACTGTTGGATACTGCAGTATGAACCCAAGAGGCTGGTGTTTCATAATGACTGTTGGATACTGCAGTATGAACCAAAGAGACTGGTGTTTCATAATGACTGTTGGATACTGCAGTATGAACCAAAGAGACTGGTGTTTCATAATGACTATTGGATACTGCAGTATGAACCAAAGAGGCTGGTGTTTCATAATGACTGTTGGATACTGCAGTATGAACCCAAGAGGCTGGTGTTTCATAATGACTGTTGGATACTGCAGTATGAACCCAAGAGACTGGTGTTTCATAATGACTGTTGGATACTGCAGTATGAACCAAAGAGGCTGGTGTTTCATAATGACTGTTGGATACTGCAGTATGAACCAAAGAGGCTGGTGTTTCATAATGACTGTTGGATACTGCAGTATGAACCCAAGAGGCTGGTGTTTCATAATGACTGTTGGATACTGCAGTATGAACCCAAGAGGCTGGCGTTTCATAATGACTGTTGGATACTGCAGTATGAACCCAAGAGGCTGGTGTTTCATAATGACTGTTGGATACTGCAGTATGAACCAAAGAGGCTGGTGTTTCATAATGACTGTTCCATGTCTCTTGGTGCATTCCTTGACTGTTTTCATAGAAGTGAAAAGATAAGAGCTTGTCTGGCTGGTCAGCTTCCCCTAAAAATCTGAATAAAAACAAAATATATTAATACAAAAATATGTACTTTTTTGAAAATATATTTTTCTCACAAAAGTAGTGCACTGGGCCTTTACCATTATTAGTGACCATATAGACCTCTGTAGTGGACTGATATAGACCTCCGTAGTGGACTGATATAGACCTCTGTAGTGGACTGATATAGACCTCTGTAGTGGACTGATATAAACCTCTGTAGTGGACTGATATAAACCTCTGTAGTGGACTGATATAAACCTCTGTAGTGGACTGATATAAACCTCTGTAGTGGACTGATATAAACCTCTGTAGTGGGCTGATATAAACCTCTGTAGTGGCCTGATATAAACCTCTGTAGTGGACTGATATAAACCTCTGTAGTGGACTGATATAAACCTCTGTAGTGGACTGATATAAACCTCTGTAGTGGACTGATATAAACCTCTGTAGTGGACTGATATAAACCTCTGTAGTGGACTGATATAAACCTCTGTAGTGGACTGATATACAGTTGAAGTCGGAAGTCGGAAGTCATTAAAACTCATTTTTCAACCGCTCCACAAATTTCTTGTTAACAAACTATAGTTTGGCAAGTCGCTTAGGACATCTACTTTGTGCATGACAAGTAATTTTCCAACAATTGTTTACAGACAGATTATTTCACTTATAATTCACTGTATCACAATTCCAGTGGGTCAGAAGTTTACATACACTAAGTTGACTGTGCCTTTAAACAGCTTGGAAAATTCCAGAAAATGATGTCATGGCTTTAGAAGCCTCTGATAGGCTAACTGACATTATTTGAGTCAATTGGAGGTGTACCTGTGGATGTATTTCAAGGCCTACCTTCAAATTAACATGGAATAACAATCCATTTTTGTGCAGTACTAATTTACCATCCTTACAAACCACTTAATGTAAATGTTCATTACTGTATTGTACATTGGCTGGTCATCTAGGGTTGTACCTGTAGACTTTCCATCACCATGAAGAAAACCAATGCAGAATCCAGTAATTAAGTACATTGAGACATCAAGTGGTTTGTGATGATCAGTTGGTAGAGCATGGTGCTTGCAATGCCAGGGTTGTGGGTTTGATTTCCACAGGGGACCAGTACAAATGGTGCTTGCAATGCCAGGGTTGTGGGTTTGATTCCCACAGGGGACCAGTACAAATGGTGCTTGCAATGCCAGGGTTGTGGGTTTGATTCCCACGGGGGACCAGTACAAATGGTACTTGCAATGCCAGGGTTGTGGGTTTAATTCCCACGGGGGACCAGTACAAATGGTGCTTGCAATGCCAGGGTTGTGGGTTTAATTCCCACGGGACCAGTACAAATGGTGCTTGCAATGCCAGGGTTGTGGGTTTGATTCCCACGGGGGACCAGTACAAATGGTGCTTGCAATGCCAGGGTTGTGGGTTTGATTCCCACGGGGGACCAGTACAAATGGTGCTTGCAACGCCAGCGTTGTGGGTTTGATTCCCACGGGGGACCAGTACAAATGGTGCTTGCAACACCAGCGTTGTGGGTTTGATTCCCACATGGGGACCAGTACAAATGGTGCTTGCAATGCCAGGGTTGTGGGTTTGATTCCCACGGGGGACCAGTACAAATGGTGCTTGCAACGCCAGGGTTGTGGGTTTGATTCCCACGGGGGACCAGTACAAAAAAGTATGAAAATGGAAGCTCTCACTACTGTAAGTTGTTCTGGATAAGACATCTATTAAAATGGAAAAGGAATGAAGACCATTTCAGTTTTTACATAGAAATAAGTTGCATTTGCAAAGTATTTCAAGAAACTGGAAAACATACAGTACTGTGCAAAAGTTTTAGCAGATGATGTTGCAAAGTAAGAATGCTTTCAAAAATAGACATGTTAATAGATTATATTTATCAATAAAAAAAATGCAAAGTGAGTGAACAGAAGAAAAATCTAAATGAAATCCATATTTGGTGTGACCACCCTTTGCCTTCATAACAGCATCAATTCTTCTAGGTACACTTGCACAAAGTCAGGGATTTTGTAGGCATATAGTCAGGTGTATGATTAAACAATTATACCAAACAGGTGCTAATGATCACCAATGCAATATGTAGATGGAAACACAATCATTAACTGAAACAGAAACAGCTGTGTAGGAGGAATACAACTGGGTGAGGAACAGCCAAACTCAGCTAACAAGGTGAGGTTGCTGAAGACCGTTTACTTTCAAAAGTCAAGACTGAGCACAGCAACAAGACCCAAGGTAGTGATACTGCATCAGCAAGGTCTCTCCCAAGCAGACATTAAGGCAGACAGGTCTCTCCCAGGCAGACATGTCAAGGCAGACAGGGGTTTCCAGATGTCCAAGCTCTTTTGAAGAAGCACAAAGAAAGGGCAACGTTGAGGACCGTAAACACAGTGGTCGGCCAAGGAAACTTACTGGAGCAGATGAAAGACACATCACGCTTACTTCCCTTCACAAACGGAAGGTGTCCAGCAGTGCTTTCAGCTCAGAATTGGCAGAAAACAGTGGGACCCTGGTACACCCATCTACTGTCTTGAGAAGTCTGGTCAAAAGTGGCCTTCATGGAAGACTTGTGGCCAAAAATCCATACCTCCGACGTGGAAACAAGGCCAAGCGACTCAACTATGCACAAAAACACAGGAACTGGGGTGCAGAAAAATGTCAGCAGGTGCTCTTGACTGAGGACTCAAATATTTGGCTGTAGCAGAAGGCAGTTTGTTCGCCGAAGGGCTGAAGAGCGGTACACGAATGAGGGTCTGCAGGCAACAATGAAGCATGGTGGAGGTTCCTTGCAAGTTTGGGGCTGCATTTCTGCAAATGGAGTTGGGGATTTAGTCATAATTATTGGTCTCCTCAATGCTGAGAAGTACAGGCAGATACTTATCCATCATGCAATTCCATCAGGGAGGCATCTGATTGGCCCCAAAATTATTATGCAGCATGACAACAAACCCAAACATACAGTGAAAGTCATTAAGAACTATCTTCAGCGTAAAGAAGAACAAGGAGTCCTGGAAGTGATGGTATGGCCCCCACAGAGCCCTGATCTCAACATCATCAAGTCTGTCTGGGATTACATGAAGAGAGAGAAGCACCACAGAAAATCCACAGAAGAACTGTGGTTAGTTCTCCAAGATATTTGGGCCAACCTACCTGCGGAGTTGCATCAAACTGTGTGCAAGTGTACCTAGAAGAATTGATGCTGTTTTGAAGGCAAAGGGTGGTCACACCAAATATTGATTTGATGTAGATTTTTCTGTTCACTCACTTTGCATTTAGTTAATTGATAAATATAATCTATTAACATGTCTATTTTCGAAAGCATTCTTACTTTACAGCATTTTTCACACCTGCTTAAAACTTCTGCACAGTACTGTATATCAAGCAAATATTTGTATATTTCACAGGTATTATCAGATAATTGTCAGGCTGAAGCTACAAATGCTGGTAAACACTCATACATTTAGCTTTTTTTTTATCACAAAAGTAGTGTATTGGGCCTTTACTAGTCCTGTATTAGTGGACCGACGATATAGAGGTCTTCAGTGCACCCACCCCCAAACTACTTCCCGTGGCTATGCCAGGAGGCCACCGCAGTGTTGTCCATGGATTCATTTCATTTTTTTTAAAGGAACTTGTCTGTTCTCTACCTTAATAAAATGCTGCAGGTCCTGTTTACTCCCTGTGGTCTGTTCTCTACCCTAATAAAATGCTGCAGGTCCTGTTTACTCCCTGTGTCTGTTCTCTACCTTAATAAAATGCTGCGGGTCCTGCTTACCTCTGTGAATGTTTGTAAAAAGACGTGTCACTAGATCGGCTGCCAAGCTCATACACACTAATGATTCACCAACATGCACACTATCCTGATACGGGAGCCAGCACCTTCGCCCGGTCAGACTTAAGCCTGCACCAATCTGCCAACCACTTGGCAGTAGTGGACACGACCTCATCTTTTTTATTTTTTATTTTACCTTTATTTAACTAGGCAAGTCAGTTAAGAACAAATTCGTATTTTCAATGACGGCCTAGGAACAGTGGGTTAACTGCCTGTTCAGGGGCAGAACGACAGATTTGTACCTTGTCAGCTCGGGGGTTTGAACTTGCAACCTTCCGGTTACTAGTTACTAGTCCAACGCTCTAACCACTAGGCTACCCTGCCGCCCCGAGCAGAGGCCTGAGAGAGGATTTGATTGGATGCAGGGGAGATAACGTCTGGGTGTGAATAACAAGAGGTCCTTGCTCCACTTCTCTGTGGTTATTTATGCACTCTCTTCTTCTTACCTTAATTCCAGTGGAGGCTGCTGAGGGGAGGAGGGCTCATAATAACGGCTGGAACGGAGCGAATGGAATGGACGGGCTCATTACCGGGCTCATTACCACGAGCCCGTCCTCCCCGACTAAGGTGCCACCAACCTCCTGTGCTTCATTCTGTCAGTTCTGAGAGTCTGAGTGTGTGTGTGCAGATTTTGTGCAGACCAAATACTGGCTGTCGTGGTACGTGACTGCCACCCTATGGTGAGAGGGAGTTAAGACCGAGGACGAGAGCTTGTTCCATCTAGATACATCCAGGACTCTGGTTGGTATTGCTGGACTATATAACTAACTGTATGTAGGTGATCTCAACATGGCAAGACAACACCAATAGATCTGGGACTAGGCTATAGGACATTGTTATGGATGTAGAGCCGTGTTTTTCTGTTAACTCTTACTTGAGTCACTCTTTGATATATGACACATTCAGCGGTGAAACTCTTACCAGGGTTGTGGGAGGTGATGACGTCAGCCAGGACCTGCTTAGGGATTGGTTGTTCCTGGTTGTTGTTGATTGGCTCCTGCTCCTGGAGCTTGTCCACCATGGCGATGACACAGTTGAGGCTCTTTGCCACGTCGGCCCACACCCTGTCCTAGAGGAGACAAACACAACATCAGCACCTGGCCTCTGTGTGTGTGTGTGTGTGTGTGTGAGAGTGAGAGAGAGAGAGAGAGAGAGAGAGAGAGAGAGAGAGAGAGAGAGAGAGAGAGCGAAGGAAAGAGTTCAATCTGCATGTTTATTTTTATTTGATTTAACTAGGCAAGTCAGTTAAAACTTACTTTCAATGACAGCCTAGGAACAATGGGTTAACGGCCTTGTTCAGGGGCAGAATGACAGATTTTTACCTTGTCAGCTCGGGGATTCGATCTTGCAACTTTTCGTTTACTAGTCCAACGCTCTAACCACTAGTCTAACCTGCCGCCCCATGTGATCTGTCTGGAAGATGAATCCATGTTCCACACCTGTCTGTTAGTGAACCACAATGTTCAAGGTACTATTTGATCCCAAAACATAGAATGTAGTATATAATATCAACCATGTTAAATATGGATGTATATCTCTGCCTTGGGCCACTACAGTGGGTTTGAGTATGATTGGACGTTGGCTGTTCAAAGCCCTTATCACCAGAGTTCTACTAGCCTTTCACTTTCATTGTCTCAAAATCAAATCGGTCACAGAAGCACTATGAAGAGTTTCTCTACTCTCAGTAGATGGCAATTGCAGCCTGCTTGAATAGATAACTCTCAAAGTGCTCTTCTACTTTGGAGCAGAAAGCCTCCAAACTCCTCTGTTTCGTATTGTCCTCATAATACCCACCTTTTTTAATTGATTTATTCACTTTCTGCCTGTTGGGGAAAGTAATTAGGCTTGCCAAGCATGGCTTAGTGCGTGTGTGTTGGAGTGCAGTTTGGATGTCCTTTGTCTCAGAGGTGAGTGTTTTTGAACTCTTCTCAAAGGCAGACAGTTGTTTGATGGCTGATTAGGAATTGTAGTGTGTGACTCCGGCTAAGTCCCTGCTGTTAGCTCTGGCTTCATTCCCCATCGTTTCTATTAGCACACACGGCATGCGCACACACACAGTTTCTTAAGACTTCTGTAACTGATATTAACTATTGTTTATCATCAGATACAGCAACTTTTAGACTTGCACTGGCAGAGGGAGAGAGAGAGAGAGAGTGAGAGAGACAGAGAGAGTGAGAGAGACAGAGAGAGAGAGACAGAGAGAGTGACAGAGAGAGAGAGAGAGAGTGACAGAGACAGAGAGAGTGACAGAGACAGAGAGACAGACAGAGAGGGTGACAGAGAGGGTGACAGAGAGAGAGACAGAGAGAGAGACAGACAGAGAGAGTGACAGAGACAGAGAGAGAGTGACAGAGAGAGAGAGAGAGACAGAGAGAGACAGAGAGAGAGACAGAGAGAGTGAGTGAGCTTTGACTATGTACAGACTCAGTGAGCATAGCATTGCTATTGAGAAAGGCCGCCGTAGGCAGACCTGGCACTCAAGAGAAGACAGGCTATGTGCTCACTGCCCACAAAATGAGGTGGAAACTGAGCTGCACTTCCTAACCTCCTGCCCAATGTATGACCATATTAGAGACACATATTTCCCTCAGATTAAACAGACCCACAAATAATTCAAAAACAAATCCAATTTTGATAAACTTCCATATCTATTGGGTAAAATACCAGTGTACCATGCCAGCAGCAAGATTTATGACCTGTTGCCACAAGAAAAGGACAACCAGTGAAGAACAAACACCATTGTAAATACAACACATATTTATGCTTGATTATTTTCCCTTTTGTACTTTAACTATTTGCACATTGTTACAACACTGTATATAGACATAATGATATTTGAAATGTCTTTATTCTTCTGTAATGTTTAATGTTTATTTTTTAAATTGTTTATTTCACTTGTTTTGCCAATGTTAACATATGTTTCCCATGCCAATAAATCCCTTGAATTGAATTGAGAGAGGAAGAAGGGGGACAGAGATTGAGACCCACAGACAGACAGAGCAGAGCAGACACAGAGTGAGATGATGGTATGGAAACAGCAGGACTTGCCCATTCCTCCTCGTCGTACTCCTTATGGCACGGTATGGAGTCCTGGCGCTTCAGAGGAGCCTGCCCGTCTTCTCTGATGGGAGCCATCTGGGAGCCACCATCCACATTATTACACACCACCACAGGGCTGTCTGTAGCCGATGGCTGCCCAGGACTGTGGCCTGGGTTCTGGGGTGGACTCTGGCCTTGTTGACCCCTCTGGCTGGGACTAGGGTGGTCCTGGTGGCTGTGACCCTGGTGGCCTGGCAGGGTCTGGTTCTGGTTCTTTGTAACATAGCCGGGCTGTGCAGCGTGGAGGGCCAGCAAGGCGCTCTTCACCAGCTCGTCTTTGAGCGCGTGCACAAACTGCTCCGTCTGCAAGAAATCAGAGGGAAGGGGGAGAGATTGTATGAGGGGGATGGGAGGGTGGTGAGGTAGGGAGAAATACAGACAGAGACAGAGTGAGAGAGAGAGGAAGGGAGGCAAAATGAAAAAGAGATAGAGGGTGAATGAGAGTGCAAGAGAACAGAGGAGAGGGATATCACTGAGGAGTTCATCAAAAACGGAGTGTGTGTGTGTGTGTGTGTGTGTGTGTGTGTGTGTGTGTGTGTGTGTGTGTGTGTGTGTTTAGCGGGCTAGTAAAATTAAGGAGTGATGGAAGATTAGCTTTCCTCCTCGCTAGCCTTCCCCACCGCGTTCGCCAGCGCCGGCGCCAGGCACCGGCAACAACATCAACAACAAGAAACAATTCAATTACTCCTCGGTGAGCCCTCTCGCCTCCGAGGGGTAGCTACCTCCTTTGTTCTCAAATTCACAAGCTGCTGAATGCTGATGATCATCCAGAGCCAAGACGGCTCGTACCCCGGCACCACAGATAAGGGCTCTCAGGAATAATTGAGTTAGCATCGCAATAAGCAATTCTATTACCACAGCAAACCACATGCAGTCTAATATGACACATGAGCAGAGATCCTTTGAACAGGCGAACAAGAGAACCAATGAGAGATTGAACAAATTAATGCGGCATACGTTAGTAAACGAAACCCACATGGAGCATCTCTCCCCGTGCTGCCACTAACCCCCTGACACATGACCCAGGGGGTAGAGAGGAATCTGTGCACCTCTCTGGGGTGAGAGAGGGTAGAGAGGAATCTGTGTACCTCTCTGAGGTGAGAGAGGGTAGAGAGGAATCTGTTTACTTCTCTGAGGTGAGAGAGGGTAGAGAGGAATCTGTGCACCTCTCTGGGGTGAGAGAGGGTAGAGAGGAATCTGTGCACCTCTCTGGGGTGAGAGAGGGTAGAGAGGAATCTGTGCACCTCTCTGGGGTGAGAGAGGGTAGAGAGGAATCTGTGCACCTCTCTGAGGTGAGAGAGGGTAGAGAGGAATATGTGCACCTCTCTGGGGTGAGAGAGGGTAGAGAGGAATCTGTGTACCTCTCTGAGGTGAGAGAGTAGAGAGGAATCTGTTTACCTCTCTGAGGTGAGAGAGGGTTGAGAGGAGTCTCTGAGGTGAGAGAGGGGTAGGTGGCACTTTGGATGTTGGAGGGCTTGTACGGAAACAGTGTGAGACTGGAGAATGGTGTCTTTGTCCCTCAGTGGCTATCTAGACCGTAGTTGCTCCTGGAAGATCTCTGTGTTTTCAGGGATCTGTTTCAGCTGTATATCTGCAAAGTGATCTGATAAGGAACAATCTGTATGTCTGTATATTAACTGAACAGAACAAAAACCCCTGCTAGCACTGGGAGTCATAGAGGCCTGGTTTTGGCAGACAGCCTTTCTTGTAGGGCCTTGTAGGGCCTGGTGGTAGTTGAATAGTACATATGTGAACAAACATTAACAGAGTGGGATTCCATTCCATTCAATAACTGCCTATCATGTACAGTATATAGATTACATTATAACTGTCAATGAATCATTTTAGAGCGGTATAACTCTGGATTGAAATACATAACTTGATTAACATTTGGTGCAAGTTCACATTTAATTAGGAGAAAACTTTATCAACACGGATACTCGCATGCACAAAAATGCACGCATGCACACACTTCCCCACAACCCAACCCCACACACTTCCCCACAATCCAACCCCACACACTTCCCCACAACCCAACCCCACACACTTCCCCACAATCCAACCCCACACACTTCCCCACAATCCAACCCCACACACTTCCCCACAATCCAACCCCACACACTTCCCCACAATCCAACCCCACACACTTCCCCACAACCAAACCCCACACACTTCCCCACAACCCAACCCCACACACTTCCCCACAATCCAACCCCACACACTTCCCCACAACCCAACCCCACACACTTCCCCACAACCCAACCCCACACACTTCCCCACAATCCAACCCCACAATCCAACCCCACACACTTCCCCACAACCCAACCCCACACACTTCCCCACAATCCAACCCCACAATCCAACCCCACACACTTCCCCACAACCCAACCCCACACACTTCCCCACAACCCAACCCCACATACTTCCCCACAATCCAACCCCACACACTTCCCCACACACTTCCCCACAACCCAGCCCCACACACTTCCCCATAACCCAACCCCACACACTTCCCCACAACCCAGCCCCACACACTTCCCCACAACCCAACCCCACACACTTCCCCACAACCCAGCCCCACACACTTCCCCACAACCCAACCCCACACACTTCCCCACACACTTCCCCACAATCCAACCCCACACACTTCCCCACAATCCAACCCCACAACCCAACCCCACACACTTCCCCACAACCCAGCCCCACACACTTCCCCACAACCCAACCCCACAACCCAGCCCCACACACTTCCCCACAACCCAACCTCACATACTTCCCCATAACCCCACACTCAAATCAGTGAAGCAAAAAACCTCAATAGGATCAAACCTCCCACAAAAACCCAAAAGGAACTTAAAATGCCAAAATCCATATTCAAATAGAAATGTGCTTATCTTCCACAACGTTAATTTGCAATCGATGGAAGACATTTGGTTTTTATTGGCTTTTCTGGGCTGACTGAACAATGCATGGTGAGAGACATGGTATTTCACACTCTGGTCATATTTGCTCTTGTTAACTGCGGGGTCAAGGGACCAAGCTATTTGACTGTGACAAAGCCCATCCAGAGCCATTGTTATTATATTAGGATTAGACTAACAATGACTCAGATAGTTGATATTCTATTAGACTAACTCACAATGACTCAGATAGTTGATATTCTAATAGACTAACTCACAATGACTCAGATAGTTGATATTCTATTAGACTAACTCACAATGACTCAGATAGTTGATATTCTATTAGACTAACTCACAATGACTCAGATAGTTGATATTCTATTAGACTAACTCACAATGACTCAGATAGTTGATATTCTATTAGACTAACTCACAATGACTCAGATAGTTGATCTTTGTTGGCCGGGTATGGTTCCCAAATAAGAGGCAGCTGTCTATCGTTGTCTCTGATTGGGGATCATACTTAGGCAGCCTGTTTTCCACCTGAGTTTGTGGGATGATGTTTTTGCACAGTAGCTGTCTAGCCCTGCAGAACTTTACGTTCCTTTATATTTTGTTGTTTTGTCGGTGTTTCATTATTAAATGATCGTGAACACTTTCCACGCTGCGCTTTGGTCTCACTCATTCAACGATGGGCGTAACAGACTCAGATAGTTGATATTCTATTAGACTAACTCACAATATAACTCAGATAGTTGATATTCTAATAGACTATCTCACAATATAACTCAGATAGTTGATATTCTAATAGAATAACTCACAATATAACTCAGATAGTTGATATTCTAATAGACTAACTCACAATATAACTCAGATAGTTGATATTCTATTAGACTAACTTACAATGACTCAGATAGTTGATATTCTATTAGACTAACTCACAATATAACTCAGATAGTTGATATTCTATTAAACTAACTCACAATGACTCAGATAGTTGATATTCTATTAGACTAACTCACAATGACTCAGATAGTTGATATTCTATTAGACTAACTCACAATGTAACTCAGATAGTTGATATTCTATTAGACTAACTCACAATGACTCAGATAGTTGATATTCTATTAGACTAACTCACAATGACTCAGATAGTTGATATTCTATTAGACTAACTCACAATGTAACTCAGATAGTTGATATTCTATTAGACTAACTCACAATGACTCAGATAGTTGATATTCTATTAGACTAACTCACAATGACTCAGATAGTTGATATTATATTAGACTAACTCACAATGTAACTCAGATAGTTGATATTCTATTAGACTAACCCACAATGACTCAGATAGTTGATATTCTATTAGACTAACTCACAATGTAACTCAGATAGTTGATATTCTATTAGACTAACTCACAATGACTCAGATAGTTGATATTCTATTAGACTAACTCACAATGTAACTCAGATAGTTGATATTCTATTAGACTAACTCACAATGACTCAGAAAGTTGATATTCTAATAGACTAACTCACAATGACTCAGATAGTTGATATTCTATTAGACTAACTCACAATGTAACTCAGATAGTTGATATTCTAATAGACTAACTCACAATGACTCAGATAGTTGATATTCTATTAGACTAACTCACAATGACTCAGATAGTTGATATTCTATTAGACTAACTCACAATGACTCAGATAGTTGATATTCTATTAGACTAACTCACAATGACTCAGATAGTTGATATTCTAATAGACTAACTCACAATGTAACTCAGATAGTTGATATTCTATTAGACTAACTCACAATGACTCAGATAGTTGATATTCTATTAGACTAACTCACAATATAACTCAGATAGTTGATATTCTAATAGACTAACTCACAATGACTCAGATAGTTGATATTCTAATAGACTAACTCACAATGACCTTTATAGTTGATATTCTATTAGACTAACTCACAATGACTCAGATAGTTGATAGTCTCCAGGTTGATTCTCTCTCTCAGTTGTTTGCATTTCGGGTAGATTTGAAAGTAGTGAACCATTCTTAAGGGAGTATTGTCTATACTGTGCTGTGTGGTGCATTTGAAGGTGTTGCGTCTGACAGAGAAGCTCTCAGGGTCGGTCTCTCAGACAGCGAGTCCACTAATCAAACAGTACAATATCAGATGAATGTGTGTTCTAATCTAGGACTTGGTTTAAACTGTCTCTGGTGAAAGAAAAACAAATTTCAAATCGCTCGCTTTGTTATCTTATTCTACTTTTGCTCACCTCTCAATCTCAAGTGAGAACTTCACTTCACTCTGGTTCTCACCTTCACCTACTGTGGAGAACTAAGGACCGGAAATCCCCTGAGAGAAAGAAACATTGCGTTCTTCAATACATCTGTGATCTCAACTGAGGGAAAAGTGCAAGTCAGAGGTGAAATGCTTACGGTTGGAGGAGTGGTTTTTATGTGTGATACTGTATGTTTGATCTAAAGTAGATGAAAGAACTGCATGAGGAGGAGTGTTTTTTATGTGTGATACTGAATCTTTGATCTAAAGTAGATGAAAAAACTGCAAGGCTATACGCTCACTGCTGATTTGAAGAGGATGAGAGGAGTTGTCTGTACTATACTGTATGATTAGGGTTATAAATCTACTGGTCATTTACCAAAGTTACTGGAATCTTCGATAACGCTGGTAATTAACAGGTCGTCTACGGTAACGCTGGTAATTAACAGGTCGTCTACGGTAACGCTGGTAATTAACAGGTCGTCTACAGTAACGCTGGTAATTAACAGGTCGTCTACGGTAACGCTGGTAATTAACAGGTCGTCTACGGTAAAGCTGGTAATTAACAGGTCGTCTACGGTAACGCTGGTAATTAACAGGTCGTCTACGGTAAAGCTGGTAATTAACAGGTCGTCTACGGTAAAGCTGGTAATTAACAGGTCGTCTACGGTAACGCTGGTAATTAACAGGTCGTCTACAGTAACGCTGGTAATTAACAGGTCGTCTACGGTAACGCTGGTAATTAACAGGTCGTCTACAGTAACGCTGGTAATTAACAGGTCGTCAACGGTAACGCTGGTAATTAACAGGTCGTCTACGGTAACGCTGGTAATTAACAGGTCGTCTACGGTAACTCGTAATTAACAGGTCGTCTACGGTAACGCTGGTAATTAGCAGGTTGTCTACGGTAACTCTGGTAATTAACAGGTCATTTACGGTAAGGCTGGTAATTAACAGGTCATCTACGGTAACTCTGGTAATTAACAGTTAACTCTGGTAATTAACAGGTCATCTATGGTAACTCTGGTAAGTTATACTTGAATAATAAAAAATGCTAATATAAAGTATAATTTGTTTATATCCGTGTTCATATTGTCCATGAGTTTCTAGTGGATATGGATCAAGAGAAAATAGTCCAACTAATTTTAAAAAATCAACAATGGCATTCATTTTAATTAACTCTGCAACTCCTCCTACTATTGACTTTTTCACAATTGCCACCAGTTTGGCACCGAAACATTTACAACAAAAACAAAATATATATATATCAATAATATTTCATGCTGAAACCCACACCAATGGAATTCACTAAGTTGATGGTTTATATTTAGGATAATGTTTTACGGCTTTGTCATTCTATAAATATTTTTTAAATCTTATTATTTTATATATGTTCACATGTGATAAGGCCACACAGAGGGCCAGAGATAATTACAGACACCTGCGATAATCTGAAGTACCTGTATAAAATTCCCCTAAAACCTTGAAAGCTACCAAAAGTCTGGTAGTTTACCGATACACTTGCAAACCTACACTACCGGTCAAAAGCTTTAGAACACCTACTCATTCAAGGGTTTTTCTTTGTTTTTCACCTGGGATCCTTTTCTAAAAGTCTTGAAGGAGTTCCCACATATGCTGAGCACTTGTTGGCTGCTTTTCCTTCACTCTGCGGTCCGACTCATCGCAAACCATCTCGATTTGATTGAGGTCAGGGGATTGTGGATGCCAGGTCATCTGATGCAGCACTCCATCACTCTCCTTCTTGGTAAAATAGCCCTTACACAGCCTGGAGGTGTGTTGGGTCATTGTCCTGTTGAAAAACAAATGATAGTCCCACTAAACGCAAACCAGATGGGATGGCGTATCGCTGCAGAATGCTGTGGTAGCCATGCTGGTTAAGTGTGCCTTGAACTCTAAATAAATCACAGACAGTGTCACCATCAAAGCACCCCCACACCACCTCCTCCATGCCTTACGGTTGGAAATACACATGCGGAGATCATCTGTTCACCTACTCTGCGTCTCACAAAGACACAGCGGTTGGAACCAAAAATCTCCAATTTGGACTCCAGACCAAACAACAAATTTCCAATGGTCTAATGTCCATTGCTCACGTTTTGTGGCCCAGGCAAGTCTCTTCTTCTCATTGGTGTCCTTTAGAAGTGGGTTCTTTGTAGCAATTCGACGATGAAGGCCTGATTCACACAGTCTCCTCGGAACAGTTGATTTTTAGATGTGTCTGTTACTTGAACTCTGTGAAGCATTTATTTGGGCTGAAATTTCTGAGGCTGGTAACTGTAATGAACTTACCCTCAACAGCAGAGGTAACTTTGGGTCTTCCATTCCTGTGGCGGTCCTCATGAGAGCCAGTTTCACCATAGCGCTTGATGGTTTTTGCGACTGCACTTGAAGAAACTTTCAAAGTTCTAGACATTGTCCACATTGACTGACCTTCATGTCTTAAATTAATGATGGACTGTCGTTTCTCTTTGCTTATTTGAGCTGTTCTTGCCATAATATGGACTTGGTCTTTTCCCAAATAGGGCTATCTTCTGTATACCACTCCTACATTGTCACAGCACAACTGATTGGCTCAAATGCATTAAGAAGGAAAGAAATTCCACAAATTAACTTTTAATAAGGCACACCTGTTAATTGAAATGCATTCCAGGTGACTACCTCATAAAGCCGGTTGAGAGACTGCCAAAAGTGTGCTGTCAAGGCAAAGGGTGGCTATTTGAAGAATATGAAATATAAAATATATTTAGATTTCTTTAACACTTTTTTGGTTACTACATGATTCCATATGTGTTATTTCATAGTTGTGATGTCTTCACTATTATTCTAGAATGTAGAAAATAGTAAAAAATAAAGAAAAACTCTGGAATGAGTAGGTGTTCTAAAACTTTTGACCGGTAGTGCATGTATGGTACTTCCTACTTTATTAAAGGAGAAACATGTACAGAGAGGAGAAAGATGTTGAATGGAAAGTGCTAGATATAGCCGGTGAGAGGTGATGACCTCATAGCCATGCCTGGTAGGTACGCCTGGTAGGCACGCCGTATCCAAAGTAATTTAACACAGGACGTTTTTCTGCCCAAATAAGGCAATCCTCTTATACTGTAGCAATGCATAGAAGATAATAGTAATAGTATTCTGCGCTTTTGGACATAAGCATCAGTTCCCAGAAGGCAGGAGATGAATTGATGCATTGTTCTTACACTGATCATCATCATCATCATCACCAATAGCAGCAGTAGCAGTAATAACACAGCATCTGAGAACCCGTAGATCGTTGTAGATCTTTTTTTGTTTCATAGTGTGGGTTTTCTGTTTTAAACTCCCCCCTATACCTTTCCCTGAGGGGAGTTACAGCATCCACCCGGCCCAGTGACAACACTCCTCCATAGCCTTGAATCCAAGCTGAAAATTGTGAAATAATCTGTTTGAATCCCAGGCTAACTTCTCCCCCCACTGCTCATCTCACTCCCAGACTCTCTGGAGGAGATGTCTCTGTGTGAGACGCTGGCAGTGGGAGCTGTCCTTGGTGAGTAACGTGACTGTGGATCAAACCTCTCTCTGCTTTCATTAGGGCTCTGTCTGTCTCTCTCGCTCTATGGACCGAAACTCCACAGCCATCTGTCTGGACAGAGGACACACACCAACCCAGGGAGCCAGCATGGCTGTGTGTGTGTGTGAGTGAATGTGTGTTTTGAGAGTTTCCGTGGAAACGCCACGGGTAGACCACCTCATACATTATATGGTGAAAATTGTGTGCTGAATGTGTGGTGTTGCTAGGCGGACTATGGATTATCAATGTGTTGTTGTTTGTGTCACACTGCTTTGCTTCATCTTGGCCAGGTCGCAGTTGTAAATGAGAACTTGTTCTCAACTGGCCTACCTGGTTAAATAAAAAATGTTAAATAAACAAATAATTGATAGAGGAGCTACTTAGGGTGAACTCAGCACTATAAGCAAATGTGCAAACACACATTCTATGACAGACTACTCATGCTTATGACATGAACAGCTATCCAACGGACAACCATCAATCAATCTCCCCATCCAATTATATTTTTCCCCCGTACACACCCTACCACAAGCCTCCCTCACTCCGCCCACACACACACACCCTACCACAAGCCTCCCTCACTCCGCCCACACACACACACACACAATAACCGAGACAGAGACACACAAAGTTTGAAGTTCCAATCAGAGGAGCAGGGCCGGTGCTGACCAGGCCGCCTGCGTGTCTAATCAAGGATGAGGGGAAGCGGTGACAGAGAGAATGTACCAATGAAGCTGTCTGATTGGGCTCTACTCCACTGTGGCAAAAACAATCTCTCACTCACTCACTGCAGCAGATTGCAAATCTGACAGCACCAGATGTAATTCATAATTACACGGATAAAACACCAAGTGTCTTGTTCATAAAACTCTGCGCTTGTGGACTCGCAATTCACTTGAGTTGGCTTTGTCGTTTTAATGATGAGTTATGGACAGTGGGTATGACGAGAGGTGTGTGTGTGTTTGGGGTGTGTTTAACCCTAGAGCTAGATGTCTTCACGGCAGATGTTTTGTAGTAGTACGCTTGAAGGGCAACTTCAGGTCACTAAAATACACTTGCTGCAGCCAAATATATTCAACAAAATACAGTATAAACAATAATCTCTGAGGCAAAGCATGTTCACACTCAGAGTCACTGTAAAGGAGATTTTCTACAAATAGCTCCAGTTGTAATCCCCCTGGTAGCTCACCTCCCAGGCTTCACCTCCCAGGCTTCACTTTGCCTGATTACACACTAGCACAGCAGGAGGGAAGAGCTCTAAAATGAGCTCCCCTGTGGTGCTACACACATCCAGATGGTGGCATTCAGCCCAGCTCCATTCCTGCACCCGGGGGGGGGGGGGGGGGGGGGGGCATAGCACTTCTACCTGTACCTTTGAGCTCCATCGTGAGGGAAAGGAACATGGACAGAGGGGGTAGATTGTGGTGGTAGTTGGAGACCTGTGTGGCTAGAGATCCAGCCAGGGACACTAAGTAGCACTCCCACCCCAGGCTTGGAGCTAAATGGTGGGGAAAAGAACAAGGAAAGAGCTGGTAGGTGGTGGTGGTTCTGATAGTTGTGGTGGTAGAGGCCTTACTCACCTTTCCAGCCAGGGTCTTGAGTGCCTCCCTCAGCCCAGCCATGGAGTGCTGCTTGGCGGCCTGAAGCAGCTGGTCTGCCAGGCCCGAGATGAGAGGTTGGAGATGGCCCACACTGTGCAACACCTCCTGGGCTTTGGCTGTGTGCTCTGGGGAGTAATAGATGCACTGGTATGCTGTGCTGAAACTGAAGAGGTGATGGAGAGAGAGAGAGAGAAATTGTTGTTATTATTATGTTTATGCTTATTTATTTTATCTTGTGTCCTTTAACCATTTGTACATTGTTAAAACACTGTATATATATATAATATGACATTTGTAATGTCTTTGTTTTGACATTTCTGTATGTGTAATGTTTACTGTTAATTTTTATTGTTTATTTCACTTTTGTATATTATCTACCTCACTTGCTTTGGCAATGTTAACACGTTTCCCATGCCAATAAAGCCCCTTGAATTGAATTGAATTGAATTGAATTGAATTGAGAGAGAGAGAGAGAGAGAGAGAGAGAGAGAGAGAGAGAGAGGCAGAGGCAGAGAGAGAGGAAAAGAAAAGGGTCAAGATTTTAGAGGATTGTAAACAGCAGTGTAGATAAAAACTGATAAAATAAGAAACATTGTAAAAACTCAGGTTTTACCATTTATTGCATGCGGTTAAATTTGACTGTATGAATCCAGCTAGTTTCAGCAGTGCTAAACATATTCAACTATTTTACATACTCAGAAGTTCACCATATTTGACTCTTCTAACTTGACCGGAGAGAGCGAGAAGTGAGAAACAAAGGAGATGGATCAATGATACTGTAGACAGAACCTGGGCCTGGGAGTTATTTAGATTAAATCAATGACTTGCCCACAGAGTGACCAATGTCCAGGCATATTGCAAACCACCTGCAAGAACAGATTCATTTCAGCTCATTCTGCCTCCAATCAATAGCCAACCCATGATATGTCATTAGTAAGCAGAACGTACACATTCCTCATACAATTATTTTGTCCATTTAGAACAGTGATGACTATGGATCGATTTGTAGTCTAAGATAATAGGGTAATCAAAAACAATCCACTGGTAAACGTTTTTTAGTTGGATTCATTACCGCCACGATACAGTGTGTGGTATAGTCTGGATACAGTAAGTCAAATGTTGCTCTAGTTGCCTGAAACTGTATCATAGATCAATGCTTTCCAACGCTTCAATCTAAAACCACCTAATTAATATCTGCAGCCAGATTAAAATAATGAATAATTAATACTTTTTAAAATTTTTAGGGAAGCGTTTCACCCTCAGATGAAACGTGTTTTGTCCGTTCATAGATTCAGGGCACATCAGTCCCAATCAAACGTTCACCTCAAGTAAAGTTTCAATGACTTTCATTGAGTTCTCCGCAGTGATTTCCTGCCATCAGACCAAGCGTGTGCGTTAACGAAGCAGCGATTTGAGTCAGTCAACCCTCCCAGCTCGTTTAGATTCAGCTCTGAACAGCCTGTATGTAGGCCAGACCCTGGAGCCAGATCCCAAGGCATAACTGACTGAAGACTGAAAGAGTGAATGTCTTGAGAACGAGAGAGCGAGTAGAAAAGAAGAGTCCTCAAAGCAATCTTTTATGACACATCCTCTACCTGCTTCATCAGTACAGTGCCAAAACCTGGGGACCTTTATTACTTCAGGTGTACTTCAGGGGGCTAGCTAGCTGCTGCCAATGTAGCATCTGATTGGTTAGCGCTAACAAACGCTGGCCTTGTCATTACGGCTAATGAGTTCTCTGGGGATAGGCCACCCGCTGCAGCCCATAGACAATCAGACTTCGGCCTCTTATAGGATCCAGTAGCATCTTATCCCATCTCTACAGAGTAGCTTAGCCTATAGTCAATACTAGGGAAGTTGCTAGGGAATACGAGGGAAAAAGCCAACATTTGTTTGAATGCTAACTTACGTAAGTAATTTCGTTAAAACTTGGGCATTCTCTTTGAGTCGGAGTTCTTATTACCACATTATACAGGAGGGTACAAATGGAAGAAGATCAATAAAACAGAATACCACCGGAAAAATGACATTGTCTGAGTGAGGCAGACAGAGACTCATGAGCTAATTCCAGCTGCATAACAACACTGTTGACTCATAAGTACAAATCCAGCCATTAGGTATCCTGTGCTGTGGATAATCAGTGTTTACACATGGTCCCTACCGCCTGATGCCACAGGAGAGCATTGACCTATATCGGAGCTGGTTATTGGAGGGAAACCATAATTTCCTCATCAGGATGGCCTGTCAGTCCAATAAGCTATCTAGCTTCCACCAAAGCCAAGATGGCTGCCGACAAGCACAGTGAAGCGAACAGAAACCCTGCTTGTAAAGGGAAAAGCTTGAAAATGGACACCCGACTTGGAATATCCTTGTTTACAATGGTGGAGGAATGTTGTTGTTAGGTGTTTAATCAAGAAGCAAAGGATTTTGGTTGTGTTTCTTAGCATCTACTGGCAATTTGATGAGCCACAAGCTAGTTAGTTAAATGTAAAATACATGTTTGTATACGTGTTTTTACTCTGCAGATGATCTTATATATCCGGTAGGTTACATCTGAGAGAACCAGAACCCCCCAGGAGGGGGTGAGGGGGGGTCTTTATCGACCCAACTCTCCCCCAGACACAGCCTCCCTAGTGGGCTAGCTATCCCACACCTCGCTCTTCGCCCTGGAGCATCCACCCACCCACTCTAGACCTACCTATTAGAAGGAATTATCAAAACTAGCAAATAGTAAGCAGTCTAGCAAAACATCCTCCCTTGATGTTCCTAAACGATCAATGGGAATTGGTTATGACAGTAATGAGAGGGAGAGAGGGAAAGAGAAAAAGGAGGAGAAGAAGAAGAAGCAGCAGCCTCTCGTCTCTAATTAAGCCCGTGTCTCCGGCTCATGGCTAATTAATAGTGGGGAAGGAAATTAATGAAGAGCTTCCAGGCCTGCTGTTGACAGCCAGCAGGAGCAGAACACTGCATCGGAGGACGGCAGGACCCGGGCCAAAAAACACACTCTGTCATTGAGACACAGACAGGCCTGGCACTGTAAGGCAACTGATTGTAGACCAGTCTGGTCACTGCTAAAGCCCACTCTGTCATAAGTGAGAGGACTGTATAGCAACTGATCCTAAACCAGCATGGACCTGACCAGACCAATGACATTACAAAAACCGACTCCGTCATAGAGACAAGGCTGGAATGCAACTGATCGCAGACCAGTTAATAGGGCCACTGTCAAAGTCCTCCTCCATCAAACAGACATACAACCTGCACCAGACTGATGCCAGAACAGCCTGTGTTTGAACAAGATTGTGTCCATTGGTTCCTCAGGTCTGGTTCCCCAAAGCCCAGTTTGTCGTAAAACAGTGCTGGATAGCAACTGATCTTAGAACTGTTTCTCAAATCAAATAAGGACCAACAGCCACTCTCTCACGGGACTAGGCACTGATTTCAGACCAGTCCTTACTATAGATCTGACCAAGGCTACTGCCAAAACCCACACTATCATATAGGAGGACAGAAGCATAGAAATATGGAATGAAATGCACAGTTTCTTACATCTGACCAGGGCTACTGCCCTTCTCCATCACACAGACAGACAGCCTGATGCCAGAACAGCCTGTGTTTGCACAAGATAGTGTTAATCAGTTCACTACTGGTTCTAATACTGTCACGTTCTGACCTTAGTTCTTTTGTCATGTCTTTGTATGGTCAGGGCGTGAGTTGGGTGGGTTGTCTATGTTTGTTTTTCTAGGAGTTGGTATTTCTGTGTTTGGCCTGGTATGGTTCTCAATCAGAGGCAAGTGTCAATCGTTCTCCCTGATTGAGAACCATACTTAGGCAGCCTGTTTTCACCCTTGATTTGTGGGTGATTATTTTCTGTTGAGTGTTTGTATTCTGCACCAGACAGAACTGTTTCGGTTTCGTTCGTTCACTTTGTTGTTTTTGTTCAGTGTTCAATTTCTTTATTAAAAACATGGACACTACCCACGCTGTGCATTGGTCCTCACCTTCTTCCACCGACGACCGTTACAAATACGCAACTTATTTTGCTCCTTGGCACTCCAGTATCTCTACTTGCACATCACCATCTGCACATCTATCACTCCAGTGTTAATGCTAAATTGTAATTATTTCACCGCTATGGCCTATTTATTGCCTTACCTCCTTAATCTTACTACATTTGCACACACTGTATAGATTTTTCTATTGTGTTATTGACTGTATGTTTGTTTATTCCATGTGTAACTCTGTTATTTGTGTCACACTGCTTTGCTTTATCTTGACCAGGTTGCAGTTGTAAATGAGAACTTGTACTCAACTGGCCTACCTGGTTAAATAACATTTTAAAAACTGCCAAGGTCCTCTCTTTGAAACCAATAGGCATCTATCTGTCTGTTTAACGAACTGCCCGGGAATAACACACACACACACACACACACACACCCTATTTAGTTGGACTTTAGTTTTGCAAGTGAAGTTAAACCTTGACATCGGGGGACTCTATTAGGTGTATGTACTGTAGCCTGAACCAAACTGTCCCTGCTGTGACTGCTGCTCTCCTCCACACCCCAAAATGACCGTTAGGCAGTGTTGCCTGAGCAGACGGCGGCCCCACAACAATAAAGGTTAGATACTCGGCAGTGCGAACAGCGAAAGAGCAACACAGCACAGCTTGCGCATGCACACGCACACACACACACACACAACACCTGACCTCATAAGCTGGGGCAGCCTTCATGCTGGGGCCCAGTGCGTGTACACACAAGCACACACACACACACAATTGGAGAGAGAGAGAACGAGAGAGAGAGAGTACTGTATAAAAACAAGAAGTGCTTCAACCTCAGCCCAGCAGTGTTCCCCCTTACAGATCCTGATGATGCACATTAAATAAACCTGGGCTCCAGCCAAAGTAAGCGTCTCTTATCACTGTACAAAAAGCTGAGTGATTCAAAGGAGGGGCTTGTTAAAGAAAGATTAGTCTGCAACGTCTACAGGGTTCAATTAAAAAGAAGAAAAAAAGAAGAAAAATCGTTGACTTTTCAAACAGCCATTTGGGTGGAAGGCATTAATGAAAGCTAAATGCACCTGCCCTGTATGTAAATAGCTTTGTAGGATACTGATGGGGCCCGAAGTGCAGCTGTTAATTTAACTTCCTTTCAAGGCCCCATACTAAGAAGATACCACTGGCTCTGGCTGTTGCTCCCATCCCGCTCTCTCTCCCTCTCCCCATCTCTCGCCTCCCTCTCTTTCGCACACTCCTCTTCTATCCCCTCTTCCTTCCCAACCCACTCGCTCTCTTCACCATCTCCCACCTCCCTCTCCCCTCTCCCTCTTCGCTCTCCCCTCCCTCCATCCCTGCTCTCTCCCCCCTCCCTCTCCCGTCTCCCCCTTCCCCTCCTCTAGGTGCCCGAGATGAATGGCTCTTTTTTTGCCCTCCTGGTTCCACCTCCAGGTTTTTCATTTTTCCTCTCCTCCCTTTGATTCATTTATATGTCATTGAACAGTCAAGTCTCACATCTAGACTAGTGTTCCCTTTAATCAAAGACGAATACAAAAGGCTCTTGTTCAAAGGCAGGGTGTCTGTCTGTGTGTGTCTACAGATTAGGTCTAACCTCGCTATCTATTTTCATAACATGACTTAATTTCAATTTATTTCAAAACACAAAACACGGTCTTCAACAGCACATTGAAGAGCACCTCTTGGCAGATTCGCTCGAGTCAAAATAAAAGTGTCCACCGTGGCATAACATGCAAATTAAGTCACGGGAATTGATTTTCCCCCATTGAAAGAAAACATGCAACTCCATTAAAATGCCAACGAGGCAAATAGAAGCAAATCCAAGATAGCCATGGAGAGGAGCATGAAATCCCATTTTAGGGAAATGACTGACAAATGACTGGATTCCGGGTCAGACATGAGATGGGGCTTGGCAGTTGGCTGTTCCTCGATTAGCCAGGCGGAAAATTGAAAAATATAAGCTACAGTTAGTTAAGTCAAATATGAGACAAAAAAGTATCCCTGGGTACTCCTTCCTTGCCCAGTCTAATCTCTCTTTCAAAGCAATTGATTTTACTTCAGTGGACTCTCTTCGTTCCAAAATATGCTAACTCTTATCGTAGTGTATGCTAGCAGATAAGCGTTGACTACTGGGCAAATTCGCTTGTGCAGTTCATTAAAAAAAAAGTTCTAACTTGTTTTTCTTTAAACTTATTTTCTCTTGGTTTCATTATTTCTTTCTCTCTCTTTCTTTCTCTCCATCTCCTCTTACCCTCTTCTTTGTTGAGCTCTAAACCCAGTGTAACTAATTGGCTCTGACATGGTCCGTAATGACTCGGCACTCGACAGAGAAGCTTTGGGGAAAATCACCTCTCATTTCCTCAGGCATCACTCAAGAGGCCACACGCTGAACCCATGACAACCCCCCTCCATCTTACAGCATGGGAAGGGCAAACGTCGACAAGATACAAAACTCTGATCTCAGATCGGAGGACATTAAAGCGGCCATCTTGATTAACGACCCCAGGGCCAAGCTGTATTCCTAAAAACGTCTCAGAGTGAGAGTGCTGATCTAGGATCAGTTTAGCATTTTACCTAATATTGAATACGATGAAATGGACGGGGGAGGGTCTGATCCTAGATCAGCACTTCTTACTATGAGACGCTTTATGAATAGCTATGGGGGATGGTGGTTGGGACTGTTACTGTACTGTCACTGTTCTCAGTTCACCTACATCACTATATTACCCCCATCGGGGTGTTTGTCAGGCCTGTGACGGCCCCGCTCGATGAGAACATACTAATTAGACATGTCTTCTCCATCAGAGAGAGAGAGACTCTACATCATGCACACAGCCACAGCCCGCGATGGGCGCTAGGTAATTGAATCAAACAGACACAATTCAATCACAGTCTCTCGGCGTGTCAATAGGGACGACTCAGGGTTATTGCGAAGGGACCTGGAAGATCCAAAATGGCCACCGCACAGAGAGAGAAGCCGGTGAGTAAATACAAAAAGCCTGAGTCAGTCAACAGTCTCATCGGCATTAGGGCCTACGCCCCTCCAGTCAAATATAGCCGTCAGTGGCAAACAGAGCAGATCCCAATTGAGTCAAACCTCCCAGCTCAGCTGTCACTAACAGTACTGCGTAGCCTAGCCCTACTTGCACAAATCAAATCCTGATGTCAGGACCAAATGAATCTGTCACTACCAATGCTGGCCCTGCTACATTCACCTGTCGTTAGCAGAACAAGCCTCACATGAAATCCAGTCAGAGACAGACTTACATCCATCCTTCTCTGTTAGTATCCTATACCTCTCCACCCTAAAGTGGGCCAATCCAAAATGGCACCCCGTACCCAGGCCAAAAGTAGTGCACTGTACTATACATGGAATATGGTGCCTTTTTGGACAAAGACACTAACGCTTTATTTAACCAGGAGGGTTGCATTTGGGTATGAATATATTGTCCAAGGCAGCCCTGTCTCTGCTGCATGGTATGTGTTGTATAATGAGGCTGTCTCACCTCTTCTTCTCTGCCTCATGTCTGCTCAGTAGTCGCTGCAGCCCTCCGCCCTTAAAGCCCTGGAAGTGGGCCGCTGGGGCCCCCACCGTGATCACGTCATAGAATGCATCTGGGGAGGCAAGAAGGTGTCGCGCCTGGGGTTAGCGGGAACAGTGTTGTACAGTACAATACACCAAGTAGAGAGGAAGGGATGGGAACATGAAGAAGGGGGGGGTCAAGAAGGAGGGGAGGGTTTGAGAAAAAGACAAACATGAGACTTCTATAAACTTTTTTTCCTCAGAAGGAAGGTGGAAAATTGTGACGCAGGACAATAGTCATACAAGGTTTTGTTTGGAATATGTAGAGGAGAGGTGATGATGATGATGATGATGATGATGAGTGTGTGAGTGTGTGAGTGTGTGTGTGTGTGTGTGTGTGTGTGTGTGTGTGTGTGAATCCTCCAGTGTGGTGGTTTAGTGCGGTGGAGGTCAGCTAACAAACGGCCTCTGGGACGGCAGAGCAGCCAGCCGCCACAGAAAGTCCTGTTTGAAGTCCCGTCGACAGCAATTACTGACAGCGCTGCTCTGAATGCGAAGGGTAGTGGTTGGCACTCGCCCCACGCTTCCGCCTTAATGATCCCATGGTCGCCGACATGGCCCCCTTGTCCCCCACCTCTCCCTGCTCGGCCCCTGGGTTCTCAAACTTCCCAGCTCCCCTTAATTGGCTACTGCCTCACAACATAGAGCGACACAATGAAATACAATGGTGAGCCGGCAACATCACTCACACGGGCCAATTTGCTCTAGCTGATTTCCTAGTGTCCCCCCTCCGCCCCCCCGTCTGCCCCCATAAATCGACTGGAGAACCATAGGGTGGGGGGGGACCTGTCTCCCTCTCCCTGGGAGGAGAAATTATTGCGGGCCGGTGAGATACATTTGAATAATTCATACTTACTTAAACAGGACATGGGAATGGGTTAAGGGAGATAAAATGTCCCTTTTACATAGCCCAAATGGACACTGTTTCCTTACTCTGCAATTATTGAGAGGCTGAGGAATAAGGAGCTAATATCTTTAAGTAGTTAAGTAGCATTAAGTAGTTATTATTGAGTTAACCTTAGCTCAGAGACGCACAGTTAGAGACCAAGCATTTATGCTATGACTATTGTGAATAACATTTACCATTGAACATTTCACCAAATAATAATCCAAGGAAAATTACTAAAAAATGTGAGGACTGTGGTTCGTATCCATTTAAAAGTAATCACATGTATTACAGTTACGCAATAAGAATACAATTTGCAAATGATACATACCAGAAATCTTCACGATAAAAAGGATACAAAATATCCGCTTAACAATAAGTCTTAACAGCATAGAATATTCACCACGACAGTACCAACGTATATCAGGTTAACCAATGACTCCATGATCGAAGTTAAAGCTCAACTTTTATTCTTCCAAGAGAGCCAATTCCCTAGATCTCCTATTGTCTAATTAACATCACTTTGATGGCCCAAAACAGTACAACAAAGACATGAAAACCCACACATTCTCGGATCTAATCACCACACCTCAACACCGTATGATAAGTGCACACCTGTGTTGCTCTTCTTTGAACTATCTGCCGTCCGATGAACAGAACGACAGTTTCTCTGTAACAATAAATCCAATATTATTACAGTACAATTAAACATATCAACCACCGTAGCTCTACCTGAACTCTTGAAACAATCCAAACATGAATTCCGTCGATTCAAGTCTGTCTTTACACCTCTCCTGGCTTCAGTGACCCTAGGACATCTGTGGGAATGTCTCTTCCTCGAGATGGCCACAGATGTGATAGCCCCTAGATGGTCTGTCGTTCAAACAATGCCATAAATGGTGACTGAGTCATCATACTGTGCTCCCACGCTAGCCAGTCGCTAGTCGCTAGTATCGTCACCTTCTCTCATTCTCTCGCTACATGATCAACAGTGGAACGCAAATCCAGATGCAAAAGCTATGCATGGTTTGGTTTGGTTTGTTTGGAGGAAAGAAAAACCAAACTAGAGGAAATACTACTATAATTCCTGACAAGCACAGAAAACTAGGTGACTAACAGAAAGGATGCTGATGTCATTTACATGGATGGACGCGTGTTTAACACATGCTTTCCTGGAACGCAAGGCAAAGTGAATCGTTTTTCACCCCAAAGGAAACAACTGCCCAAGGGAGTGACCAGACTAGACTATGTGGAAGCCATTTTATCAACAAACAAAGCACCAACGTGTGTTTCAAGAGCTATTATGTCTTCTGAAACTTGGCAGCAGAAACCAAGCTGAACTGAACCAGGAAAGATCTCTTTCAACAAATTCTCCCTCTTTCTCAGGGGTGGTAGACTTCTGACTAACCCTTCTTTTTGACCAGTCAGTCAGTGGTCATGGTTTTCGCTAACAGCTCCATTCCCCTTATTCTTCTTATTGTATGTCCCTGATGTGCAGAGTAGTCGAGATCTGTGTCAAGGCTTGTCTAGCCTTCAACTTTACAATCAATCAAATGGTGAGAGAACTCGAAACTGCGGAACATTCCCCAAGAGCTAGCGCGTTTGCAGTTACTGAGCGCATCCCAGAGCTAGCGTGTAGAAGCGTGTCAGCGGCCATAATGCATTTTGACAAGTCTAGGGCTGAACTACAGAGAGGTGAGTATTGGGGTTGGTTGTAGAGGGAGATGGAAGCTCTAAGCCAGGCTATTCTGTGTATTCCCTCTCAGGGCCAAACGCGTAGGGCTTTGTGAGACCATTGTCTGTCGGTCGGTCTGTCTGTCAGAGTTAATGTGCACCTGTCAGCACCCCAGATGCCTCTGATCCACGCCTTGTGCGCTCTCCTGACAAGAGAAGAAGTAGAGCAAAGGACGTGAACTCTTGAACTGTAGCGGCTGTAGGTGACGTTCAAGACCCCAGTGCTCATTCCCAGCAGCTGGAAAACCCCCGTGAAGTTGTAATAGTCAGGGTTATATTCATTAGGGCACACCATAACCCTGAAAACTAAAATGTACATTTCTTATTGGACAAGTCCAGCTAGTCCTTCCCTGTTTGAATCCGTTTTTGGTGCCTAATGAATACAACCCGTATGCTTTATAGGTCCATTTGGACACACACCTGTTTGTCTGGGACACGTCACCCTCATCCTCTGGGTGTGCAGGTTGATAGGGATGAACTCTAGATACCTCTGGGCCTTGCTGCAGCTCGGCTTGAACGACGGACCTGGAAAAGATAGAGAAGAAAAGATGTGTCAGTATTGGAAGCCATTAAGATACTTATACCTGAAAGAGGCTTTCCACGTCAGGCAAAAGGCCTCATAGTAGAGCCCAGTGACACCCAGCACTCCTTCCCATCTGGTCTTGCAACGCTTAGTGGTCTCTCTCAAATCCACACTATTAGCTCAACTTTAAAGCGCCACTGCATCACGTAACTAAGAATACGCAGAAAGCACCAAATTCAGCTTCTTCATCTTCAGTGTCATAGATTACAAGATCATGTTATCAAACTCATAGACCAAACACAGGAGCCTATCGGCTGCATGCCACCAATCCTTAAGGAGTCACACCCTCGAGTACAAAACTGTTTCGTCTGGACTCAGGAGTGTATTCATTACGCCGATTCTGTTGCAAAACGTTCTTTAAACGGATGCAAACGGAACGAAACGGGGAAGGACCTACCTGAATGTCCAATAGAAACCCTTGTTTTGTTGCAAAACGTAACTGTTTGCAACTGTTTGGACGAATGATTACACCCCAGTTCATTACTAGCATGTGCTTCTTATCTGGCTGAGCTTGTAGCTCCAGTTATGACCCTCACATGTCAGCACAGACAGAAATATATACCTTTTAAAAATACAGCTATTACAAACACCTATATCTTCTAATGGACAGGTTATGCATAGCTACTGTATAATCACTTTAAAGCCTGGATTTACCTTCCAATGCAAGATACTTAGAAATATATATCACAGATACCAGAGACTTCTCCGTATTTCAAAACCAGTTCAATTTCAGATCAAGCCTTCCAATGCATCCACTAATGTACAGTGTAATCCTCTAAGCATAGGATTTGATCCTCTTTTGCACCACTTGCTTTGTACCAAACTTCCAATTAAAACGGTACCCCCAAAAGATAAAGCACAGGCTTATGCTGAAGATGAAAAACACTATCTGACGCTCTACGCCGGTAGCGTAAATCCTAAATATGTAAATAGAGCAGGAAAACTTTCTTTGAAATAGGGCTAAGCTTTTAAGAACAGTCAAACAACGCAGGCTATCTGACATTCTGCGGTGTTTGCTGAAGGAGAGGGTATTTGTGTGAGTCAAGATAAAGGTAGGGAAAAAAACAGGTACACACACACGCACACACACACACACACACACGAGGGAAAAACGTATTCTCCTCAAACAAACATTTGAAGTTCTCTTCCAAATGACTTCCACATCAAAAATGTTTAATTGGCTTTTCTCTCGATTCGATCAGAACTCTGTGTTTCCAGCTTTGAGAAATTCCACGCAACTCAAACAATCAATCAGACATTCAAACATGGGGGAAAAAACATGTTGATGTGTCTGCATAAGGACTGAGTGCATATACCCTTGTCCTGTGTATTCCATTTGAGCAGAGAGGTCTATACATCCCATTTGTCAACATAATGTTGGAATCCCATTTTAGACAAATGTCCTTTCAGCCAAGACTATAATAAACTGTTCCAAGTAGATGTTTGCGGTGCTAATTCCAAATATATATCCACAGGGAAAAGCAAACGCAGGATACCAAAGTTATAGGCTCAGTAATTTCATTTATTTAGATATCCTGCTTGTGCTTTTCCCTGTGGATATATATTTTACATCCCATTTCCCCATCCCACCCAGTGTTAGGAGGACCCAGTGAGCGTTCGCACGTACAGGAGTCAGTGTGCTGTCTAGGACACCACACGTGTCCCCACTACCACCCATGAAACATGTAACTGCTCTTCCAGTGGGCTACACTTACAACATGCTAGCCTGATGCTAGCACATCTGGTCTCCAGCTGCTTACTTACAGATGTCCACACAGGCTCCAGATTATTGACTGTACATTTTTGTACAGGCCCTACACGGGATGCTAGCTAGGGTTCAAGTCTGTTTCATTCCTTTGCCATGTGTGATGGCCAAATACCCAAATTATATCCGGCTATTTGTTTAATATCTATATCACCACCCTTCAAAAGCTCCTAGTTTGGCAGCCATCTTGATATTCTTGTTTCTGACATCACATATTCATCTGTAGCATTTAGCTAAACAAGCCCTATGACCTCTCCCAGCTGTGCTAGATTGAAGGATCTCTTACGGCTAATGCTAAAGTCTGCCAAGGGCCTTGCCATCACTTCGGCTCAGTGGGCTGCCACCAGTCACTCTGTCAACTGTGTGCACTGGTGCTAATCGAGCTAGCGACTGGTGCGGGTTAGATGAATTAGCCGTATCAAATTCCCATCTGTTTGCCCAGGTGGTCAGTCTGTGTGACAGGAGGGAGCCAGGATACTGACCCACACACAGCTGGCTGGCCAGAGTGGAGGGGGTTGGAGTGGAGGGACTCTCTCATTCTGATTTAACCCTGATCTTACCAGGTAAGTTGACTGTGAACACATTCTCATTTACAGCAACGACCTGGAGAATAGCTACAGGGGAGAGGAGGGGGGATGAATGAGCCAATTGGAAGCTGGGGATGATTATGTGGCCATGATGGTATGAGGGACAGATTGGGAAATTATCCAGGACACCGGGGTTAACACCATGGGATCTTTAATGATCACAGAGAGTCAGGACACCCGTTTAACATCCCATCAGAAAGACAGCACCTTACACAAGGCAATGTCCCCAATCACTGCCCTGGGCCATTGGGATATTTTTGGGGGGACCAAAGGAAAGAGTGCCTCTTACTGGCACTCCAACACCACTTCAAGCAGCATCTGGTCTCCCATCCAGGACCAACCCTGCTTAGCTTCAGAGGCAAGCCAGCAGTGGGATGTAGGGTCTCTCTCTGTCAGCTGGAAGACACATTATGGGATGCCTTTGGATCGCTAACTTCAGAAACGGTTGTTCAATCCACTAACGATTACAGAGGTGGCAGAAAGTACCTTCTCCTTCCTGTACCAATCCATCCATGAACATAGTCAATATCGTCTTTGATTAGGGCCATTTCAACCATCTGGAGAGTTCAAAAACCTTTTCCAATGCAGTATCACACATCCTTCTAAATGAAAAAGCCAATATGTAGCACTAGGAGCAGTCGCAGCATCCAACCAGGCCCGGTAGCTAGCTAGCAGCATAGACTTTAAAGAAGCTTAGCAGTGGGGGGGAAGGGGGGGGGGAAGGGGGGGGACACACTTGGCACAGCAAACAAGACTCCCAAATAACCACCGCCGGGACGGGAGGCCGGGGTTCAGATTGATGCTGGGATGGATTTGTGCATTTAACATTTTTCCTATTCTCCCTCCACTCCTCTTGTGCGGTGCAGACAGGGATAAATTTTTTTGGGGTGGCTCAGGGAATTCTCTCAGAGTGTATCCGAGGATTTCCTTTCATTCAAATAGCAGGCAACTTAGAGCTTCCACCGTGGAGGAACTGGAAACACACTGGTGGTGTCTGTAGACTGTCTACAATATACAGGACTACAGTGGCTCACACACTACTTCATCCCTCTGGCCCCTCTGTAACAATATAACAAGACTATTTAGTCTAGAAGGGGGACTTTGCTCACCATGATTGAAGAGCGAGTGACAGACGGGTCTTTACTGTCGCTGACCGAGGAAGGCCAACAAACATTCACTAACGGGATTAACCAAGCTTCTAATTCGCCGGCCGGCAAACAATAGGAGTGGGAGAGATGATTAATGAATGGATGGAGTTATTAGAGCATCTGAAGTATGCTGGGGTCATTCCAGCTTAATAAGTATGAATAAAAGGAAAACACCCGTTTTGTTTTTGAAACTGTGGAAGAGGATTTATTCACTCAACCCCCACCCCCTCGACTACAGGCACAAATCCCCACAGACTACTGGCACACAACGCAGTGAGTCCATCCTCCTCAAACCCCCACAGGCTATTGGTACACAACGCATTGCGTCCATCCTCCTCAAACCCCCCACAGGCTACTGGTACACAACGCAATGCGTCCATCCTCCTCAAACCCCCCACAGGCTACTGGTACACAACGTAGTCCGTCCATCCTCCTCAAACCCCCCACAGGCTACTGGTACACAACGTAGTCCGTCCATCCTCCTCAAACCCCCGACAGGCTACTGGTACACAACGTAGTGCGTCCATCCTCCTCAAACCCCCCACAGGCTACTGGTACACAACGTTGTCCGTCCATCTTCCTCAAACCCCCGACAGGCTACTGGTACACAACGTAGTCCGTCCATTCTCCTCAAACCCCCGACAGGCTACTGGTACACAACGTAGTGCGTCCATCCTCCTCAAACCCCCGACAGGCTACTGGTACACAACGTAGTGCGTCCATCCTCCTCAAACCCCCGACAGGCTACTGGTACACAACGCAGTGCGTCCATCCTCCTCAAACCCCCCACAGGCTACTGGTACACAACGTAGTCCGTCCATCCTCCTCAAACCCCCGACAGGCTACTGGTACACAACGTAGTGCGTCCATCCTCCTCAAACCACCCACAGGCTACTGGTACACAACGTTGTCCGTCCATCTTCCTCAAACCCCCGACAGGCTACTGGTACACAACGTAGTCCGTCCATTCTCCTCAAACCCCCGACAGGCTACTGGTACACAACGTAGTGCATCCATCCTCCTCAAACCCCCCACAGGCTACTGGTTCCCCAAGTAGTGCGTCCATCCTCCCTCCTCCTCTTCTCACTTTCCCTCTCCCCCACTTTCTCACCCTCTCACTTGTAACATTGCAACTAGCCACCACATACACACCTCTTTCTCTCTCCATCTTTCTTACATCTCTCTATCCTCCCACTCCTCACCTTTCCTTTAATCACATTAGGTATCGATACTTAACCTGCTTGCTGCCTTCTCTGCCCGGCTCGTTTAGCGTTGTCTGTCACTGTGCCGACTTAATGCGCTGCTGGATTATAGGCTGCGAGGGCCGCCTCCTCTGCTGCATGGTGTCCAACGGCTAGCAGCTATCTTGATCATCACACAATGCAGCATCTGGCCATGCAGGGAGAGCTGTCATGAAGCATCTCAACCCACGCCGCTTTGCCCTCTACTTACTAGATGGTGTGTGTGTGTGTGTGCAGGATGGAGCGACCATCGTCGCTCATCAGAGGGTCCAGGGAAAAAACACCTTGACAAATATCTCATTACGGAATGAGATTACGGAATGAGAGGTGTGGGAGGAAAAATGTATCACTCCATCAGGATTCTATGGCCGCTGGGACCCAAGGAAGCTGGGATATAGGGTCGATAGAGGGATAGAGTGAGAGAAAGAGAGAAAGAGCTGTTATGGCTCGTGCTGTGACCCATCAAGCATCGTGTTGTGGAAGTCTATTGAATTTGGTTGAGGACAGAAAAAGATAATTTGATAGTGCCAAATAATATCTGTCATTGTGTGTGTGTGTGTGTGTGTGTGTGTGTGTGGTGATTCAGCCAAACAGTTAAGTGTCTAAGTTTTGTTCTGCATCTTGTCAGTATGAATCAGCAGGATAAGCGTGTAAACCCTATCAATATCAGATGAAGCCCCCCCCCCCCCGCACGCACACACACAGAGTAGCACTCAATCAGCTTCCCCTTGTCAACAAAATGATTATCACGTAATTCTTCATTATCCCCCTTAACCCGCATAGAAACTTTGTTGCTATGGAAACTAACCCAGCAGAAGTCAGAAACACGGGAGAGTGTGTTTTCTGCTCTCCAAGAAGAAGGGAAGTGGTAAAGAAGAAACAAAGGTGACTCGAGGTTGCCATCGGTCCCCAAGGCCTCAGTCCTCACCCAGTGTCATTTTTTTTTACCCAGGATTAAATTCCGGATCTAATCGACATGTATCAATTATTCAAACATTAGTCAGATGAGTTCAACTCGATATGTGACATTGACTGTCTGTACGATAATGTAAAATATGTCATTCTGTTTCATATAGGGCTGAGAGGTTTGTTTTCCTGGCTACGTTACCTGGCCACATTATAGGCTATTAGGCCCAGAGTTTTTCTTACTCAGGTCTTGTTTCTCGTTCAAGGCAGCAGCTGCTCTCCCTGGGGTTTATTATCGATCCCCATTAGGTCCTGCCAAGGCAACAGCTGCTCTCCCTGGGGTTTATTATCGATCCCCATTAGGTCCTGCCAAGGCAACAGCTACTCTCCCTGGGGTTTATTATCGATCCACATTAGATCCTGCCAAGGCAGCAGCTACTGTTCCTGGGGTTTATTATTGATCCACATTAGGTCCTGCCAAGGCAGCAGCTGCTCTTCCTGGGATGTAATATCGATCCACATTAGGTCCTGCCAAGGCAACAGCTACTCTCCCTGGGGTTTATTATCGATCCACATTAGGTCCTGCCAAGGCAGCAGCTACTGTTCCTGGGGTTTATTATTGATCCCCATTAGGTCCTGCCAAGGCAACAGCTGCTCTTCCTGGGGTTTATTATCGATCCCCATTAGGTCCTGCCAAGGCAACAGCTACTCTCCCCGGGGTTTATTATCGATCCACATTAGGTCCTGCCAAGGCAACAGCTACTCTCCCTGGGGTTTATTATCGATCCCCATTAGGTCCTGCCAAGGCAACAGCTACTCTCCCTGGGGTTTATTATCGATCCCCATTAGGTCCTGCCAAGGCAACAGCTACTCTCCCTGGGGTTTATTATCGATCCCCATTAGGTCCTGCCAAGGCAACAGCTACTCTCCCTGGGGTTTATTATCGATCCCCATTAGGTCCTGCCAAGGCAACAGCTACTCTCCCTGGGGTTTATTATCGATCCCCATTAGGTCCTGCCAAGGCAACAGCTATTCTCCCTGGGGTTTATTATCGATCCCCATTAGGTCCTGCCAAGGCAACAGCTACTCTCCCTGGGGTTTATAATCGATCCCCATTAGGTCCTGCCAAGGCAACAGCTGCTCTTCCTGGGGTTTATTATCGATCCCCATTAGGTCCTGCCAAGGCAGCAGCTACTGTTCCTGGGGTTTATTATCGATCCCCATTAGGTCCTGCCAAGGCAACAGCTGCTCTTCCTGGGGTTTATAATCGATCCCCATTAGGTCCTGCCAAGGCAACAGCTACTCTCCCTGGGGTTTATTATCGATCCACATTAGGTCCTGCCAAGGCAGCAGCTACTGTTCCTGGGGTTTATTATCGATCCCCATTAGGTCCTGCCAAGGATCCTGCTCTTCCTGGTTTCCAAACAAATTAAGGCAAACAAATGCAATAAAATAAAACAGTACAATTATTACACCACTACATATCTACATTATATTTTTAATACCACCATACATACAGTATGTTTGTGAAGAGTCCATGTGCTAGCACTGTGCTAGCACTCTTCACAGTCCGTATTGTTCCATAAGGTGTAGTTTTATCAGTTTTTTTAATCAGATTTGACTGCTTGCATGAGTTACTTGATGTGGAATAGAGTTCCATGTAGTCATGGCTCTGTGTAGTACTGTGTGTTTTCCAGAGTCTGTTCTGGACTCTGGGCCTTTGAAGAGACTCCTGGTAGCATGTCTTGTGGGGTGTCTTGTGGGGTATGCATTTGGTATTCCTTAAAACTGCACGCAGAGACATAAACATTATATCCACATGTTCATCTGACTCTGGGGAAGTAGATACATGGCTTGATTGCCAAAATCCCAAAGTGTCCCTTTAAAATGGTTGACAATATTAGTAGGTTTTGTGACAAATGATCCACCAGGTTCAAGGAAATGATTGGAGCAGAGTTTGTCGTTTTGCCCAAAATGTCATTTAAGGTCATCAAATCTTTTTACTATCATTCTTTATATCCTTTATCTTTGTTTCACCGCACATTTTTTTCTTCTTTTTGTTTAGTTTAGTCACATGATTTCTCATTTTACAGTATATTTGCAGGTCAGCTGTGCAGCCAGACTTATTTGGCATTCCTTTTTCCTCGTCCCTCTGAACCATAAATGTTTTCAATTCCTCATCAATCCACGGGGATTTAACAGTTTTTTAGTCATTTTCTTAATGGGTGCATGTTTATTAGTAACTGGAATAAGCAATTTCATAAAAGTGTAGTGTCTGGCTGCTCCTCATTATACACCAAATACCAGCAAACATTCTTTACATCTTCAAGATAGGAATCACTACAAAACCTCTGGTATGATCTCTTATACTCCCGAGTGGTGCAGCGGTCTAAGGCACTGCATCTCAGTGCAAGAGGCGTCACTATTGTACCTGGTTCGAAACCAGGCTGTATCACATCCAGCCGTGATTGGGAGTCCCATAGGGCGGCGCACATTTGGCCCAGCGTCGTCGTCATTGTAAAAAAAGTATTTGTTCTTAACTGACTTGCTTAGTTACATAAAAGGTTAAATAAAATAAAAAATATATAATTTAAATACACTATCTTTGGAACTTTGGTTTTCCTAAATATGGCTACTATACTATGATCACTACATACAATGGATCTGGATGATACTGCTTTAGAGCAGACCTCTGCATCATTAGAATACATGTGGATTATTTCATTCCTGTGCTGTTTGTAAATACCCATAGTGATTTCATGAACCTTGTTCCTTAGGCTACATGCTGTATATTAGCATGGGCTATTCTTTAGCACTTGTCTGATATGCTTGATTGTTTTTAATCACTTTACTAGGAGGCTTATCAGAGGTAGACATGACAGTGACTTAGAGGTGGATCAGCTTAAAATTGCCAAAAGATTGTTGCTTCCATCAATGTAATTGTCTGCATAATTTCTGTGCATGTGCGTGATTTCCAGCAAGACAGGAATGTCAGTGTTCTGCCATGGCCAGTGAAGAGCCCAGATCTCAATCCCATTGAGCACGTCTGGGACCTGTTGGATCGGAGGGTGAGGGTTAGGGACATTCCCTGTAGAAATGTCCGGGAACTTGCAGGTGCCTTGGTGGAAGAGTGGGGTAACATCTCACAGCAAGAACTGGCAAATCTGGTGCAGTCCATGAGGAGGAGATGCACTGCAGTACTTAATGCAGCTTAATGGCCACACCAGATACTGACTGTTACTTTTGATTTTGACCCCCCCCTGTTCAGGGACACATTCATTTATGTTGGTCACATGTCTGTGGAACTTGTTCCGTTTCTGTCTCAGTTGTTGAATCTTGTTATGTTCATACAAATACTTACACATGTTAAGTTTGCTGACAATAAACACAGTTGACAGTGAGATGACGTTTCTTTTTTTGCTGAGTTTAGTAAAGGTATAAAATATATGGATGAGCAGTGACAGAGCGGCTAAGATGCAATAGATGGTAAAGAATGCTCGCTTCAAGGCTCGCTTCAAGCATGCATGAGAGCACCAGCTGTTCCGGACGACTGTGTGATCATGCTCTCCGCAGCCGATGTGAGTAAGACCTTTAAACAGGTCAACATTCACAAGGCCACAGGGCCAGACGGATTACCAGGACGTGTACTGCGATCATGCGCTGACCAACTGGCAAGTGTCTTCACTGACATTTTCAACTTCTCCATGTCCGAGTCTGTAATACCAACATGTTTTAACTTCTTCGATATAGGGGGCGCTCTTTAAATTTTTGGATTAAAAAAACGTTCCCGTTTTAAACAAGATATTTTGTCACGAAAAGATGCTCGACTATGCATATAATTGACAGCTTTGGAAAGAAAACACTAACGTTTCCAAAACTTAAAAGATTATCTGTGAGTGCCACAGAACTGATGCTACAGGCGAAACCAAGATGAAATTTCAAACAGGAAATGCCCCAGATTTTGAATGCGCTGTGTTCCAATGTCTCCTTATATGGCTGTGAATGCGCAAGGAATGAGCCTACACTTTCTGTCGTTTCCCCAAGGTGTCTGCAGCATTGTGACGTATTTGTAGGCATATCATTGGAAGATTGACCATAAGAGACTACATTTACCAGGTGCTCGCTTGGTGTCTTCCGTTGCAATTATTGCGTAATCTCCAGCTGAGTGCATTTTTCCATTTGCTTCAGAGGAGAAACTCAACTGCCACAAATGACTTATCATCGAATAGATATGTGAAAAACACCTTGAGGATTGATTCTAAACAATGTTTGCCATGTTTCTGTCGATATTATGGAGTTCATTTGGAAAAAAGTTCGGCGTTGTAATGACTGTATTTTCGGGGTTTTTTCTTAGCCAAACGTGATTAACAAAATGGAGCGATTTCTCCTACACAAATAATCTTTTTGGAAAAACTGAACATTTGCTATCTAACTAAGAGTCTCCTCATTGAAAACATCCGAAGTTCTTCAAAGGTAAATTATTTTATTTGAATGCTTTTCTTGTTTTTGTGAAAATGTTGCCTGCTGAATGCTAGGCTTAATGCTATGCTAGCTATCAATACTCTTACACAAATGCTTATGGTTGAAAAGCATATTTTGAAAATCTGAGATAACAGTGTTGTTAACAAAAGGCTAAGCTTGTGAGCCAATATATTTATTTCATTTCATTTGCGATTTTCATGAATAGTTAACGTTACGTTATGCTAATGAGCTTGAGGCTATGATTACGCTCCCGGATACGGGATTGCTCAACGCAAGAAGTTAAGCAGACCATCATAGTCTCTGTGCCCAAGAACACTAAGATAACCTACCTAAATGACTACCGTCCCGTAGCACTCATGTCTTTAGCCATGAAGTGCTTTGAAAGACTGGTCATGGTTCACATCAACACCATTATCTCAGAAACCCTAGGCCCACTCCAATACCCTAACAGATCCACAGATGATGCAATCTCTATTGCACTCCACACTGCCCTTTCCCACCTGGACAAAAGGAACACCATTGACTACAGCTCAGCGTTCAACACCATAGCGCCCTCAATAAGCTAAGGACACTGGGACTAAACACATCCCTCTGCAACTGGATCCTGGACTTCCTGACAGGCCGCCCCCAGGTGGTAAGGGTAGGTAACAACACGTCCGCCACGCAGATCATCAACACAGGGGCCCCTCAGGGGTGCGTGCTCAGTTCCTTCCTGTACTCCCTGTTCACTCATGACTGCACGGCCAGGCACAACTCTAACACCATCATTCAGTTTGCAGATGACACAACAGTGGTAGGCCTGATCGGCGACAACGAGGAGACAGCTTATAGGGAGGAGGTCAGAGACCTGGCCGGGAGGTGCCAGGACAATAACCTCCCCCTCAACGTGATCAAGACTAAGGAGATGATTGTGGACTACAGGAAAGGAAAGACCGAGCACGCCCCCATTCTCATCGACGGGGCTGTAGTGGAGCAGGTTGAGAGCTTCAAGTTCCTTGGTGTCCACATCACCAACAAACTAACATGGTCCAAGCGCACCAAGACAGTCGTGAAGGGTGCACGACAAGATTTGGCATGGGTCCTCAGATCCTCAAAAGGTTCTACAGCTGCACCATCGAGAGCATGGTTGCGTCACTGCCTGGTATGGCTCCTGCTCGGCCTCCGACCGCAAGGCACTACAGAGGGTAGTGCGTACAGCCCAGTACACCACTGGGGCCAAGCTTCCTGCCATCCAGGACCTCTATACCGGAGAGAGTCATAGACTGTTCTCTCTGCTACCGCATGACAAGCGGTACCGGAGCACCAAGTCTAGGTCCAAAAGGCTTCTAACAGCTTCTACCCCCAAGCTATAAGACTCCTGAACATCTAATCAAATAGCTGCACAGACTATTTGCATTGCCCCCCCCCCCACTCCTTTATTTCGCTGCTGCTACTCTCTGTTACATGTACATATTACCTCAATTACATCGACTAACCGGTGTCCCCGCACATCGACTCTGTACTGGTACCCACTGTATATAGTCTTGCTATTGTTATTTGACTGCTGCTCTTTAACTACTTGTTACTTTTCTTATTCATATTTTTTTTCACCTTCATTGTTGGTTAGGGGCTTGTATGTAAGCATTTCCTGTAAGGTCTACCTACACCTGTTGTATTCAGCACGCAACTAATAAACTTGATTTGATAAACATTTGCAGCATCACTACGACAACTCAGCGACACAATGGTAGGAGAGTCAGTGCTTGGGTCATTGATAAGTCATTGCTTCAGACTCCACCTCTTTACCAAGCAATGATAAGTACAAAGGTATCCACTGCATCCCAGTCCACTGGAGACGGAGGAACATGTGTTTGTCTTGGTGACAAGGGCGAAACGTGAAACATCGGCAAAATTACAGAAACGTAGGCACGTGCATGCTTGCCTGTGTGCATGTAGTAAGTCGTACCAGTGATCTTATTCAGCTCAGCCAGGGTCTCCTGGTAGGCAGCTATCACCTGTCCATAACGGCCAATCACCTCCTTCCTCAGGTTGTCCCAGTGGGGAGACAGTTCCCCAAGGTCCCTCAGCTCCTGTATCCTGGAATGACAGGGGATCCACAGGGAATGTCAATGAGAGATACATGGATCGTTATGGAGTACAAGGAATTTTTCAACCGGACTCTGTCGGCTCAGTTCAATCAAACTCATATCCCACTGACACAGAAAGGGAGAGAGAAAGTAAGGAGAGCGACAGAGTAAGAACAGAGAGAGAGAGAGACAGTAAATCAATCAATTCCTTTTATTTGTAAAGCCCGGCCGAGCAAGCAGAGACATAAGCAGAAGCACAGTGGCCAGGAAACTAAAATAACTCCATAGAAGGAAGAAACCTAGAGAGGAACCCGGCTCAGAAGGAGCGCATATCCCTGTTCTGTCTTTACTGGGTAGAGATATACAGGAATGTCACTGAGAGGATACAGATCATTACAGAATACATGCATGCATTTTGTAAATCAAGACATTCATAAAGATTGCTTTGGCAGGTTCACCACAACCACGTACAGTATTATCCAGCAAGACTGAACCTATTCTATGACCCCCTGCTCCCAGCATCATCTAATGCTATTGTGCTGGCTCATGGCCAATAGCACGGTTAGATTGCCTCCACTGTGACTAATGCTGTTCATTGTCTTCTGGTTTGAGTCATATGACCCGAACTGTCACAGTGGCGAGTGTATTAACAGACCGATTAACATCTCTCTGATGCATGCAGGAACACACACACACGCACACACACACGCACGCACGCACACAGACGAGTGCCTACACACAAATGCGCACACACACACACACACACACCATTTACCCCATCCCTGAGCCTCACTGCTTAGTCGATAGACTGATCATAATGAAACAAATCCCACCCTCAGGCTAGAAGCCATTTTGTCCACTTATCCACTCATTTACCATCATCACCCCTTCTTCTCTTCTCCCAGTCAGAGACATCCTACCACCCAGATCCCATTAACCAATAATAAACCCCTCTATCTAGCCCTGTTCTCTAGTTTGTCGAAGTCGATCGCCGCGGCAACCGGATTGATCTCGTAGCGAGGTGTGCGTGTGAGGCGTGTAGCCGGAGGGCCAAAATACCCCTACACGTTGCCATTAGGGGCCCGAGGTAAACTGAGGTCATTGCCGAGGAAATAACCACCCGTCGCCGGAGGCGTCCAAGCTGATACCCAGGCTACCGCCTGTGTGTGAGTTTTCCTTAGCCGGCTGGGTCGTTGTTATCATCTGAATGGTTGTGATCAGACGTGATATGAGACACGGTGCCTGTACTATCCACTGTAAAGAAGGTCTTGATCTCAATGATACGTAGGGGGTTTCGGTGGGCTATTTGCTTTAATAGAGATGTGTTATTCTTGACAACGGATCCAATGTTTCTCAGACTACAGACAGTGTGGGGCTGCTAATCAGACTCACTAAAATGTAAATTAGCCACTTTAAGAATATGTTATCAGACTGTTTGATCTATTCTAATTAATTTGCAAACGTATCATCTTTCGAAATGTTCGCATGATGTGTATTTTGTGTGAGATTAAGGGACATTTGCAAACATATCATCAAATCATCTATCACCACCCTCCACCCTCACGAAGCCCAATTGACAATGGCACAGAAGTAAACTTAGCCAGATAGATAGTGCCATGCTGCCCAGGTGCAGTTAACATTTCTCCTTGACCCCCCTTTCCACCTTAAAGTGCACCCTCTCTCTACGGTAGTAAACAACATGAGTAGCGCTATCCGGGGTCCTTGGGACGTCCCTACCCTAAACCCTAGCCCTAACCATTTTAAATTTAAACTTCAATGGGGTAGGGACATCCCAAGGATCCCGGAGAGCAAGGACCTACTTTAAATAGGCGCTATGGCAGACCTAGCGGTGGAACACATTGCTCTGTGACCAAGACGCTGTTCGGCTATGCTCACAGGTGAGTTGTGGGTAACGGCCATAGGGAGCATTGATTCAACATCATGGGAGAGAGTTAAAGGGATAGTTCCATGATTTTACATATTTATGTATTTGTTCCCTTATTAGCATTTCTTGACAGTGGCTAGCTCAACAAAACCAGCGTGGATTGCAGTCCTTGTCCATAGACTGATTTCAAGTAACAAAACAAATATCTAAAAACATGTAAAATAGAGTAACTATCCCATTAATATTGATTACCATAAGTAATAGAGACTTATCTAGCCGAACCAAGTGGGCTTCCGACTTTTCGCTTCCAGAATATTCCGTAAAAAGGGAACTTCAGTATCTCATTACGAGCTAAGATCAGCCACCCTTAATTGTGTGGAGATTTCCTCAGAGAACTCAATGATGAGTTCCCGTGTAAAGTAGTTCCCGACTCAAAGCCTTCCCGTGTAGCCTTAACACTTTCAACCAGAAGATTAGCATCTTTTTAAATTAGTCAGCGCACAAAAGGCACCCGATTTCTTTTTAAAACAGAACAAAAATATTCTCCAGTATCAGTTTGGGGTAGAAGAGGGAGAAAAAATGATTATTTCTCTTTGTTCTGTATGGTAATCCGACACCACTGCTGACAGAGATAATGATATTGGCCCTCTCGCAGAGTAGGAGATGGGGACGTTCAGATAGGTGTCGTTTCAGGGGGGTTGGGGTAGTGAGGTTTAAAGTAGACCCACTCCATGAGGCCTCGATGCTCCAATCAAACATGTTGTCCTAACCCAGCCATCCACTTGGGTTTGGAGAGGGCTCTAACGCTCATGAGAGAATGCAGTGTGTGTGTGTGTGTGTGTGTGTGTGTGTGTGTGTGTGTGTGTGTGTGTGTGAGAGATATGCTCTCTCTGTGATGCTGTCTGATTCCAGCGCTATAGCCACTTTGCTTTGTCAAACACCATACCCATGCTCTTCAGTAGATTGCAGCCATTCAGTGTAATCCATATTCTTCTGTCTAAACCACTGTTATTTGTGTATCAAGAGGTGTCAGCCCCAGCCCAGACGGGTTATTTTGAAGCTGGGCAGACAGCGGTGGTTGGGGGTCAGTGGGTGAACAACAGTGTGTGTGCCGGGGGGTAGGGGGAGACTGAGTCACAAGCCTTAAGAGGGACAATGAACAGGGAAGATGAAGGAGGGAGGGAGATGCAGAGAAACTGTGTTACGCCAGTGAGAGAGAGAGAGGGGAAAAGAGAGATAGACGAGGGGTGACAATGAATCACAGGCCTTAAGAGGGACACTGAGTAGGGAAAATGAAGGAGAGCGAGAAAGAGTGAGAGAGACAAATGCAGAGAAGATTGACATGAGTGAGACACTGAGACTTGAAGAACAAGACACAGTAGGGGAGGGCGGCAAAAGAAGACAGAGGCCTCAGACAGACAAGCAGAAGAAAGAGAGAGAGAGAGAGAGAGAGAGAGAGAGAGAGAGAGAGAGCGAGAGAGAGAGAGAGAGAGAGAGAGAGAGAGAGAGAGAGAGAGAGACAGAGACAGAGACAGAGACAGAGACAGAGACAGAGACAGAGAGAGAGAGAGAGAGAGAGACAGAGAGAGAGAGAGAGAGACAGAGAGAGAGAGAGACAGAGAGAGAGACAGAGAGAGAGAGAGAGAGAGAGAGAGAGAGACAGAGAGAGAGAGAGAGAGAGAGAGAGAGAGATGTTCAAACTGACTTGGACAGATGAGGGGTACAGAATACATTTTCCAAAGAGCAAAGACCTGTCATGTAAGAGACTTTATTTCATGCTGTGTTATAGTGGCCTGTTCAATTTAATCACCAAGAGCTTTGGGCCTGGGGTCAATATAACCTGCGTGAGACGACTCACAAACAGAAGCCTCCTTCTTTACATCCCAACCTGCCTCCTTTACTGTAGACGGCCAAGTACAAAGAGAACTATAGCCTACTGATTTCCATATACTGTGCTTTACTGAAATGTAGTGTAGAGAGGCCGTAGTATCAACCACCAACCAAAGGCAGGCCGCTGTGATGCTCTTTAGTTCACAGGAGCAGAAGATGATCAGCTCACTTCCTCCTTGTTGAATGGGGAAGGAATGTAGGCGTAGCTCGGAATTCATGAAACTATCAGATCAATTCATTAAAGAAAAGGATAAATATTATTTAACGCCCACACACACATCCATAATTGGGACACTCACACACACAGTCACTCACACACACAGTCACTCACACACACACAGACAGTCACTCACACACAAAGAGCCACACAAGAGCTATACACCCACACACAAGGACAAAGATTAAACAGGCATGTTGATAAGGTTGGAACATGGCTGTCAACATCAAAGGGAACGAGGGATGAAGAGAGGAGAAAAAGAGATGCCACTATTAGCATAAAGTGATGCCGGGGAAGGAGACTATGCCACTTCACAGCGTGTGTGTGTGTGTGTGTGTGTGTGTGTGCCACTTCACAGCCTTAAAAGGCGTATCTTAATCATTAAAAGGGTAAAGCCTGATTGAGTTTTTACACAGAACTAAGAGGAAGCTAGAACGCCTGAAATCATTTAAAGAGGATTACAAACAAGCTCTTAAACTCCCTATCTACCTGGTAGTGAATAATAGATATACATTGATGTGTGTGGGTAAACAAACTCAATAACGTACTTGTGTTTTTGAGCACAGCATTGTATAGTGACGGATCGAGATCGTTTTCTGAATAGTCCTTAGTTGCTATATCCATAACTTACAAATTAATGATATGTTCCCAATGATTCCTGAACAAGAGAACATCTAAATGCCTCATGAGCTTAGTTCAACTGTCATACACCATCAGAACGTCCGCTTGTTTTACTCCAATGTTTGTAAACAATGTAAACATAAACAAACGCTGTACAGCCTCAAAACACTCTCATTTTTATGGTCAGTCCCTGCCTCCAAAATATGGATGGTCAGTCCTTGCATCCATAGCTCCGTCTATGAATTTAAGAGTTGTTACATTTCTCCATCCCTTCTCTTTTTACCTAAACAGAGGTGGGGTGACGGCTTTGTTATACTTTCAATGAAGGACTCTAGCTTTAAAGTATTGTTCTACTCAGACTGCAAGTATCAAGAGAGGTTAGAGTCTAGAGGCAATAGACCAGATAATAACATGGCTTAAATAATAGCTTTTAAGGGAGGGAACTTGAGGGAAACCTTGGTCTGAGAATGTTCTAATCTAGAACTTGAGGGAAACCTTGGTCTGAGAATGTTCTAATCTAGAACTTGAGGGAAACCTTGGTCTGAGAATGTTCTAATCTAGAACTTGAGGGAAACCTTGGTCTGAGAATGTTCTAATCTAGAACTTGAGGGAAACCTTGGTCTGAGTATGTTCTAATCTAGAACTTGAGGGAAACCTTGGTCTGAGAATGTTCTAATCTAGTTTAATGACTTGGGATTCCAAACTAGTGGGCTGATGGGGGCACTCCATGTGTTCCAAATGGAAGCCTATCCTTTATAGTGCATTACTTCTGACCAGGGCTCATAGGGCACTATGAAGGGAATAGGGAGCCATTTGGAATACTGACGCTGCCATGAGATTGACCGCTTGCCGACCGAGGGACTATGTGACGGACGGGGGATTATGAGGGATTGCTAGGGGACGGCGGGCGTGTTGAGGAACGATCTGTCCTGACAGACGCTCATAGGGACCCTGAGGGAAGAGAACACTGAGATCCTCTTACCCATCACAGTGGCTTCTCTCTGATAAACTGATTAGGATAATCTATTCACTGGCAGGATCTTAACCTTTCCTTTATTGAGTACAATGGCAAAACTGGACCTGCCAAGGGAGGGTTAACTGACGGTTAATGAGGGTTAACTGTGGTTAAAGAAGGGACATTAAACTCCCAAATCTAATTTTGTCAGATGTTTCCAGATGTCAAAATCATCAGACTACTATTGAGGTATGAAAACATCTGACAAACTTGAATGTCTGTTGAGTATAATGTCCCATTAACACTGCACTAGGAACATTCTGGGGGATTCAAACGTCATCTGGAATCATTTTGGTTACAATACACATCACTTTATCCTCATCATCTTGTGGCCACTTTGACCACTAATTAGCTAACAAGATCAAGAGCAGAGTCAATTAGCGACACAGTACCTTCATCTTCCTCAAAGCCACTCTCTCAGCTCGATAAAGCTCCAGGACTTTTGTTCAGAACAGCGCAGTGTTGGGGGGGGGGGGGGGCTCTCTCTCCCTCTCTCCCTCTCTCCCTCTCTCCCTCCCTCCCTCCCTCCCTCCCTGTCCCTGTCCCTGTCCCTGTACCTCTCTGCATGTGTGTGCGTGTGCAAACATCTGTGTGCCTGTATGCAAGTGTACATCTGTGTGCTTGTATGCAAGTGTACATGTGTGTGTTGCTGGTTGACTAGTGTGCAGGCGTACAACAATCCCCTTTTGAAGTGTTACACAGACCTGAATAATTCAATCCTGTCTAAGTATAGCTCTTAAACAACCATTTACATCTCTGAAATAGGCCTGTTAATGTAGGCAGGCCCAGAGCTATAGTCTCCCTATTCAAATGAATGCAATGTACCTCCTAGTGGTTAGATTTAGGCTTAGAGTAAGGCTGTTACAGGTCTGTGCTCTCCCTATACACTGATCCGATGTCAGTGTTGATGTCTACCTCCAGTGGTTAAATTTGGCCTTACCTGATCCTCGATCAGCTGCTGTTTACCTTCTCACAAATCACTGTGCTTATAAAGACAAGTCATTATCCCATATGAAATACTGTTCCAAGGTCAGGTTTTGCTTTGTCCCTCCCAGTGGTTCAGTAAAGGCTCAACTGAACCTAGATGGGTTCTTACCTCCTCATGTCTTCCTGGATGTAGAGGTGGAGGAGCTGTCTGGGGATGCTGAAGGACAGAGTACATTCCTCCATCTGTTCTCTCACCAGCATCCATTTACTATCCACCGTCTGGAACTTGTAGACCTTACAAACCGGGTTCTTAAAGACTGGGAGAGAGAGAGGGCGGGAGAGAGCGAGAGAGGGAGGAGGTGGAGGGTGAGATGGAGAGGGGGAGAAGGAGGGTAGAAAGAGGGAGAGAGAGAGAGAGTGAGAAAGAGAGGGGAGGGACAGAGGGTGAGAGGGCGTAGGGCGAAGGGAGAGGAAGAGGAAGAGGAAGAGGGAGAGGTGGTAAAGGGGGGGATAAAGATGGAGAGAGGTAGAAGGAGGAGAGAGAAACCGAGACATACAGTATCAACCATCACAACATACTGAAAATGATCACATACACCTTCAAAGACATTTCTAAGTTTCACAAACATCAACCAGACGATGTGCTTTGGTTCTAAACAAACTTTGATACCGAGGAAAAACCCAAAGACAAAACTCGAACCCTTCAAAAAACGTATTTTCATGTGGCCTGTGCTGCAAATCCCATAATCAATAACAGTGTCTGCGATAGATAAGATTGCTGCTTGCCTCATCTTCCAAGAGCTGCATCTCTCTCTTTCTATCGCTCTTTCCACATCTCTCTCTCCAAGACTTAGAAAATGAAGAATATAAGAGATCTCAGGTCAGCCCATTAAATGATTCTTTCATTATTAAACAATTCCTTCATTGGATTTGATTCCCATTTGAATGATTTGTTTATGATAGAGCAGTGAAGGAAAGGGAAGATGGTTGACTCCCCAAACTTTGCCTCACCATCTTCTCCTATTAAACCCCATTCAAATTAAACCCTTACACTCCTCTTCCTATTTCTTCCTAGAGTGGCTATTAGCAGCAATCACGCGGCAACCAAAAAACAGCTTTAATACTCTTATCAGTGTGCTGGCAGTCACTGGGCGAGAAAGCCGGAAAAAGCCGTACGCCTCAAACAGCTATTCGCAGTTCGCTGCCGTTGCTCCTTCTCTTAGAGGCCACGCTAGCGTTCTGGAAGGAAGTCACTCAATAGTAATAAGCTGTAGCGCTCCGATAGTAGTAGAAGAGACTTCACCATTGAAAACGGAGGCTTCAAGATGTGTAATGCTTCCAAAAAAGCTACACGGCACCGAGGGTTGGGAATCACAAGTGTGACCCAAGCACTTATTCCTCCCTTTTAAAAAATAAAATAACTTCCCCTCTTCCTTGTGAAGCTGCAACCAACCAACTAACAGTGGTAATGTCAGTCCAACTCCTGGAGGAGAGGAGAGAGGTGGGGAGAGGAAGGGGAGGAGAGGAAGAGAGGAGGGGAGAGGAGAGGAGAGGAGAGGAGGGGAGAGGAAGGGGAGGAGGGGAGGAGAGGAGAGGAGAGGAGAGGAGGGGAGAGGAGAGGAGAGGAGGGGAGGGGAGGGGAGGGGAGGGGAGGGGAGGGGAGAGGAGAGGAGAGGAGAGGAGAGGAGAGGAGAGGAGAGGAGAGGAGAGGAGAGGAGAGGAGAGGAGAGGAGAGGAGAGGAGAGGAAGGGGAGGAGGGGAGGAGAGGAGAGGAGGAGAGGAGAGGAGAGGAGAGGAGAGGAAGGGGAGGAGGGGAGGAGAGGAGAGGAGGGGAGGAGAGGAGGGGAGGAGAGGCTCCATTACCATATGCATCCATTTGCCATCCATTTACTTTCCTAGGTGCGAATTCAATACAGAGACTGGCCCTCTCTCCGTCATCCCTTTTCAATGTCAGGGCCTTATTCTGAGCACTTTGTCCTGGGTATTCCGGGTCCCATGTCCCACACAGAAGGCAACAGAGCGTTGGAGAGTGTAGTGACAACCTTGTGATGTTCGGGCACAACGAGGGGCGGTGTGGCAGTGGAGAGACCTTCTAATTGGCGGATAATGTGTCAGGGGTGACTTTTACTAGAGGCACTGGGGTGGGAAGCAATGCGGTGTTCAGTTCAGTGTCAAGGACAGTCAGAGAGGTAGGAATCAGGCCCCTGGAAGGTTGGCTAGGACAGACTAGAGCCAAGCCCATCCACCATAGTTCCTGGAACCAGGCTAGAGAGGACCATGTGAAAAAGATGATATCTGATCTGGTAGAGTATGGCTGAGGTCGGCAATCAACACAATAGTGTGAAAAGTGAAAAATAAGAAAGGGTTCAACACCCACACCAGTAGAAATCGACTTTTTCACAACTTTCATTAGCTGGCTAAGGTTAGCTTAGCATGCTAGCTAATTACACTGACAGCTGTCAGTCAGTGGCCTATTTGTTGTCATTTCTCTGCTACACCTGGAAATCACCACAACGTTCCCACCCCCAATTCCTGAATATGTGTTAGCAGCCTGTGTCAGTCTTCGAGGTGGAGCCTAAAACGAGGATTTTCTTTCTAGGACAGGAATTACTCGAAATAGGTGCGGAAACTTCCTCTGAGGATTTTTAAGCCATTATTTTTTCATAATCATTATATTCATGATTACATCAAATGAAAAAGTACAGCTATGATTTGAAATGGAGAGGTTGATCTTGGATTATTAAATGATACTGTTGCTGCTGCTGTGTGGAGAGGGACAGGATTCTAGAGGGCATTTCAAAGAGTAAATCGGAATTAAAAAGAGAGAGGGAGAGGTGAGAGGGACAGATTGAGAGCGAGATGAAGGGATGACTGGTACTTCCTCCTTGCACACGGTCGAAGGAGCAGATTAACCTCTGACCTCCCCCCGCCGCCACGCTAATCTGAAGGCCAATCAGATTGCTCCTTCCTCTTCTCCCCACACCTCTTAAGGAAATTACTTCTTCCCTGGTCGTCGTCCCCCCTCCTGTGTGTGTGTATTGTGTGTGTGTTTGTGTGCATGTGTGTGTGTGCATCCTTCTCCGCTCTCCCCCCTCTGAAAGGTAATACAAGTGAATGGCTAAATTGCATTAGTCAATCTCTCTAAGTCTGCGGGGAGCGTGTTATAGTGATGGGACACAGCTGTGCCACCCGCCTTCCTGCAACCCACCCCGCGCAGGAAGGCGGGTGGCACAGCCCCCTGGTGCCTGCCTCTCGCTAGCTAATTGCGACAGATAGTGACAATGACGACGGGTATAGAGAACAGCGCTGTAAGGAAAGTCATACCAACACACGCTGAGGACGGAAATAGAGACAGAGAAAAAGACGAAGATAAGACTTTCTAGAAAGTACCGAGATACGATAATGAGGAAGGGAAAGAAAAAAAGAAAGCATAGAAGAAGAGGAGGACGGAGTTGGAGACTCAGAATGGTTTCTTTTCCCCTCTGGAGAGGAACGAGTGATGAGAAAAGGGAAAGAAGAGCTTTATATTCCCAACACCGCAGGGAGCAGTGACCTTCTCAAGTCTCTCCTTCTCCTCCTCCCTCTTTCCCTCTCTCTTTTTTCTCACTCCTGGTGTTTCTGCTCGATTCTCCCCGCTCCCAGTGATCGGGTAACAAGCGAAGTGTGTTGCGCCATTCGGGGGCTTCTCCCTTAATTGGTATCACAGGATCGACGTGGCGCCGCTTCCGCTGGTCTGCCTCTCCAGCCAGTCCACACAGAACAGATATAGAACCAGGACTGGAGCAGCCAAGGGAGGCAGGCGGACGTTCACCTTGTCTGGGGATATAATTACCTGCTTTAAAGGGGCACTTCACCATTTTATATACATCATATTAGTCCTGTCCTGCACCCATACCAGTGTCTAGATGTTTGAAAAAGGCATTTTCTACATTTGGTAGTCAAATAGAAAGGAAGAAAAGGTCCCACGATGATGTCATCGGAGACACTGGTATGGTGCTGTAGATAATGAATTAAAGGTTACAAAGGGGTGGATTCCATTAGAGCCACCGTTGGCCAAGTCTCACACCTTTTCCACTGTCAACTGGCTCTCCCTCCCTTTACTTACTTAAACCAAGGCTTCCCGTTTTAATCTGAGAATGAATAATATGAGTTTTTTTAATCAAACTGGGTATAGCCCCATTGAGACTTCAAATCTCTTTGGCGGGAGAAGGTTAGTCAAGGGCGGCGCACTTTCCAATGAGAAAACCAAGAAGTATACGTGGGTTAACTTAATGTATCACTTGATTACACTATGTCAATTTCAAGCTGCTTTTGGGGGTAACACTAGGTCATGGTAATTACAGGGGTGTAATAGGTTTTTTTAAGAGAAAATGCAAAAAAAACCTAAGAAATCTTTTCAGTAATAAACTAATTTCACGATGAGAGATTGGGGTGGTTGGTTAGACAGGAGGAGGAAGGGGAATCAAATTAGAGGGGATGAAATTAGCCTTAAACCTCTTCCCACTGATTACAATGTTACAAGGACGATGGAAGTCAGCAGTTAAATTATAGGTGTTTAAAGGTAGAAGGAACAAGCGTAGTTGAACTTACCAGCACCCGTCAGGGGGCTATTATCTTTGTCGATTGGGGTTCCCTGTGATGACTCACAAACTAAGGTGCACTGTGGAAAGAAGAGAGAGAGAGAGAACACACACATATGAATGTACATTGAACTCTGCTTTTCTCTGAGCAGCGGGGCGGCCACGTCTAGCTTGACATGTTGTTGGTTCAGCATGTCTTGCTCTTTAAATACATATTCATTTAGCTCAGTGTTTTTTGGGACAGCAGGAGGTAAATGACAGACAGACACAGAGACAGAGACAGAGAGAGACAGAGAGAGACAGACAGAGACCGACAGAGACCGACAGAGACCGACAGAGACCGACAGAGACAGACAGACAGACCCTCCGTCACTCAAGAACACTCCATGTGTTTGTCACCGTCCCCTTTGATAATGAGTATCTTCCCATCACAGCTGCTGAATGTCCCTTTTTGATGATGCGTGCGGGACAAGACATCAAAGTGCTAGTGACAACCAACAGTTTTCAGGCCTCTCTGTCAGTGGCATCGAGGCTGACAAACCATCAGAAATACACTTTACCAATTACTAGGACTGCTACTTTTGCGAAAAAAGTGGAATTTAGCGAAACAAGGTAGCTTCATTTACATCAGGGGAATATAGTGAAACAAGGTAGCTTTCTTCACGTCAGGGGAATATAGTGAAACAAGGTAGCTTCATTTACGTCAGGGGAATATAATGAAACAAGGTAGCTTTCTTCACGTCAGGGGAACATATTGAAACAAGGTAGCTTTCTTCACGTCAGGGGAACATAGTGAAACAAGGTAGCTTCATTTACGTCAGGGGAATATAGTGAAACAAGGTAGCTTTCTTCACGTCAGGGGAATATAGTGAAACAAGGTAGCTTCATTTACGTCAGGGGAATATAATGAAACAAGGTAGCTTTCTTCACGTCAGGGGAACATATTGAAACAAGGTAGCTTTCTTCACGTCAGGGGAACATAGTGAAACAAGGTAGCTTCATTTACGTCAGGGGAATATAATGAAACAAGGTAGCTTTCTTCACGTCAGGGGAACATATTGAAACAAGGTAGCTTTCTTCACGTCAGGGGAACATAGTGAAACAAGGTAGATTTCTTCACGTCAGGGGAACATAGTGAAACAAGGTAGATTTCTTCACGTCAGGGGAATATAGTGAAACAAGGTAGCTTTCTTCACATCAGGGGAATATAGTGAAACAAGGTAGCTTCATTTACGTCAGGGGAATATAATGAAACAAGGTAGCTTTCTTCACGTCAGGGGAACATAGAGAAACAAGGTAGCTTTCTTCACATCAGGGGAATATAGTGAAACAAGGTAGCTTCATTTACGTCAGGATAATATAGGGAAACAAGGTAGCTTTCTTCACGTCAGGGGAACATAGAGAAACAAGGTAGCTTTCTTCACATCAGGGGAATATAGTGAAACAAGGTAGCAAACAGAGACCGTGTGTGACTGCGTGAAGCGAACAGAGACCGTGTGTGACTGCGTGAAGCGAACAGAGACCGTGAAGACTGAGTGAAGGGAACAGAGACAGTGTGTGACTGCATGAAGCGAACAGAGACCGTGTGTGACTGCGTGAAGCGAACAGAGACCGTGTGTGACTGCGTGAAGCGAACAGAGACCGTGTGTGACTGCATGAAGCGAACAAAGACCGTGTGTAACTGCGTGAAGCGAACAGAGACCGTGTGTGACTGCATGAAGCGAACAGAGACCGTGTGTGACTGCATGAGAGCGAAGTGTTGCATTTCACTCGTCTCAGTAACGTAGCCTATTCATTGATGATTGGCTTTGCTTTACTGAAGTTCCGAGACAATGCAAGCTAAGAAATAGCAAGATACAGCATTCCATTGCAAGATAAAGCATTCCATTGCAAGATACAGCTTTTGATAGCCGATAGATAGGCCTAGTGCACGGTTCTGACTCTGTGTGCCTGGTGGCCGACGGGCCTGTATTGTGCCCCTCCCCTCTCTCCCCGTCCCTCGCTAGCTCGCTATGAAAGATGTGAGTGTTTGTGTTCTCAGAAGTGCGGCAGCTAATCAGTCTCCACCATTCCAAAAATACAGAATTTTAAGAATCCTGACACTAAGAAATGAAAGTCGACACCCGGAGTCAACGTGCAACCTATTATTTTGGAGTCAACTCTCTACCACCACATCATTGCAGTGGCAGAGAAAGGCAAGCAACAACAGTGGAGTCCTGTATGGCAATACATTGAGAAGTTAATTGAGAAGGAACTGCTAACTTTGCGAGGTGGGATTGAGGTAGAGTAATGGCAGTACAGGTGCAACGCTGAGCTATCTGAGAGGGACGCAGCGTGAGACCCCGACTGTTGCTGGCAGCAGCACAGTTGTATCGGGAATTCAAGTTTTATTAAACTCTTCTTACAGTTTTAACTGAAAAACAATACAAAAATGTTTGTGAAAACATTAAGATAAATTGTCCACCCACACACACACACACACACACACACACACACACACACACACACACACACACACACACACACACACACAGACACACGACACCATCAAAAGAGAGCAGGAACCAGAGGCAGCCAGCCATGTTAAAGCCCCAGTCAATTATATAAGACTGCTCTCTGTGACTGATTTACTCACAGTGGTAAAACACACACACACACACACACACACACACACACACACACACACACACACACACACACACACACACACACACACACACACACACACACACACACACACACACACACACACACACACACACACACACACACAGAGAGAGTGCGCAAAGGTAATTTGCTCCAACGAGGAGAAGTGTCAACAGACTACAATTAGACTGGGTCAGTGAACACCCTATGCTACGGAGTTATGTTATCTCCTCTCAGAAAGGCATCATTTCTACGGTACGCAGATCCATTTTGACTGCCTCCTCATACATGCACAACTACCAGCCAGGTCACACCAGATCAACTTCAGTATTCCACATTTGTCCAGGACCCCAGGATGTCGGGAGATGCCTTCAATACCATCCACTAGGGGCAGTGTGAATGCCTATTACCATCAAGTAGGTTTGCGGCTTGCTAGGGCTTTGTGGATGGGGATAGAGGATCTTAAACCGTGCGCTCCAGGTTCAGAGGATCGCGGGTTCAAGCCCAGTGCTGGGCAGTCATTTTTTTCCAGTTTTAACACAATCCTAAACCTTAACCAGTCGGAAAGAATGGCTAAACCTAAACAAACGTTGAAAACAGAAGTGAGACGTGACATCTTGTTGCAAGTACAGTGCTTATATGCTACACATATGATTATATTTTAGACTAAACTAAATATTCCCATTGGGTGGAATAACTAGTCAAATGAAGGAAAAGTACATACATAAACTTTGTTTTTGGTGTGAAAACACCCCATTGGGAGGACGTTTGAGCACTCTTCAGGTACCTGGCGATCTCAGAAGAAGACATCATCTCTCTCTCTTTCTCTCTCTCGCTCTCATTCCTGTGTTTCTCAGATGGTGCAGAGTAGCATGTCGTGGTGGATCAGCATAGTTGATTGTAGGTGGGATGGTCTCACAAGGGAGATGCCATTTATTCAGACGAGGTGAGTCTCGTAGGAAGGCTATAAGGCCATAGGGTTTAGCCGACTATCCCACACAAATAGAAGAAGGATGTATCTCTCTAATTCTCTAATGCTCTTTGTGCACATAATCACACACAGCATTCAGGCTGTCTGAGCCAATGGCTTCTCTGGCTTGCGCTCTCTCTCTCCCCCACACACACGCAAACGCCGTACGCACACACACATGATAAACATATTCAGTATCTAAGAGTCCCTATCCCACTCTCACCCTCTCGTCACACTCTACACCCCCCCCCCCCTCCCTACACACACACACACACACAGGATCCAAGGGCTGTAAGGGCTTGATGAATCTCATTGGGCCACTTGAGCAGTGACAGACTAATCCTGCAAGCATTAGTGCTAGCCGGGACATCTGGAGGGGAACGACTCTCACACACACACACACGTCCTCACCTTCTGGGCTTGCTGCACGTCGGCCGTGATGTGATCCATGTCCCCCTCCTCCATCTCCCCCATGTTCACACGGCTCACCAACACTGTCCCCACCGCCAACACACCATCAGAAGACCTGGGGGAGAGTGGACAGAGTGTCAACTATGGGAATGAGAGAGAAAAGAGGGCAGAAGCGAGATTGAGAACAAAGGTGCAGATGGAGCAGCCAATGGGACAGAGAATAGAGGTGTAGATGGAGCAGCCAATGGGACAGAGAATAGAGGTGTAGATGGAGCAGCCAATGGGACAGAGAGGTGTAGATGGAGCAGCCAATGGGACAGAGAATAGAGGTGTAGATGGAGCAGCCAATGGGACAGAGAAGAGAGGTGTAGATGGAGCAGCCAATGGGACAGAGAAGAGAGGTGTAGATGGAGCAGCCAATGGGACAGAGAATAGAGGTGTAGATGGAGCAGCCAATGGGACAGAGAATAGAGGTGTAGATGGAGCAGCCAATGGGACAGAGAATAGAGGTGTAGATGGAGTAAATAAGAGGTGGTGAGACTGAGAGGTCAAGAGAGACTGTAGGCTGGAGTTTCTCAATAAATGTTTGTTGCAAGTGACATCATCTCAATCAACTTTGCTGATACACGAAGCAACTGAAACACCATTGAAATGGCATGCAACAATGTGGTTTAAAAATTCTAAACCAATGGCATCTGTTGCGTTACATTGTGATTCAATAAGCTATACAAATAAAAAGAGTTGCACACTCCATATGTAAACTCCCAGTCATTTATTGGGTGACTCACCTCATTGTGATTTTCACAAATAATTTGTTAATCGAACCTTTTCGTTAATGATTTAGAAAAAAATGCTGTCTGTACAATGTATCTAGCCAAATTGAAACTACCAGCACTGTTCTAGCTGGCTAGCTAGCTATCGACTAACTAACCAAGCTAGCAACTAACTAAGCTTAGTCTAGCAACTAACTAAGCTTAGGCTAGCAACTAACTAAGCTTAGGCTAGCAACTAACTAAGCTTAGGCTAGCAACTAACTAAGCTTAGGCTAGCAACTAACTAAGCTTAGGCTAGCAACTAACTAAGCTTAGGCTAGCTAGTTGAAACTGGTCTGGGTTTACTTTAAAAATTAAATGTATTGACAGCCAAACCACATACATAAACCTTTACTAGCCATGATGCCAATTTCAATTTATACATCTCCCGTTTAACTAATTATGTCGCTTCTATCAACATTGATGGCGGTTCCGGCAGCAACAGGCAGCGTGAGCGACAGCTGTGTTGACATGACAACTGGGTCGGAGTTCTGTACTGTCGAATGGATCACGCGACAAAAGCATTAGTTTTGATTGAGTAGCTTGCAACGAGTTTCACAAAAGTTGAAACGTTTGCAACTGATCTGGATGCCACCAAGTTGCAGATGAATTGCTTATCAGTTGCTGGGGGTGTTGCATGAAGCAATCCAAAAAGCAACATAGCTGCGTCCAAGTTGCTTCGTGTAACCCCAGCACATTGTGGTCAAGTCATTGTTCTCCCTCCTTCAGTGACAGATACAGAACAGATACCACCGTTCTCATATTAGGGAGCCCCAATTACTTTTCTAACCATGATCTGATGGAAAATCCATTGCCAGCAGTAGTTCGTCACACACACACAGGCACACGCACACACACACACACACACAGGCACTCGCACACACACACACGCATGAACAATTCTCCCTGGGTATTAAGCTAGCAGCATGTGTGATCTAATCCCCCAGTCAGATTGATCTAGCGCTAATGGGCCTGGTCCCACTCCCAGTGGACAATTAAGGGCTATCATAATCACAGCCAAAGCCTGGGGTGCGAGGGGAGAGAGAGAGCGAGGGGGGAGGAGAGGGGGACGACACCCCGGGGAGAGAAGGAGAGGGATGGTGAGGGATGGAGAGGGAGAAGAGAGGGATCTGGAGAGGTACTCTGGGCCTGGAGAGAGAAAGAAGGGGATGCTACCCCGTGGAGAGGAAGGGAGGGATAGTGAGTTGAAGGACGGAGAGGGAGAAGAGACTGATCTGAAGAGGGACTCGGAACTGCAGCAGTGGCGTTCTCGCTCAGAGACTCATTTACACACGGTGGTCCCTTGCTACACAGAGAGGATATAAGTCTGTTGATGGATCCCAGGACCCATGCCAGACATCTGCTTCAGTGTTTATCTTTCTTGGTACCCCCCACCCCAACCCACCTCCTCTCCCACTCATCCCCCTCTCCACCACACAGAGAACATTCCGTAAAGTCACCCTAACTTTGAGTAAACATGTTCAGCCCAGATCGAGCCGCTCGTTCCCTCGGCTTATAATGGAGAAAATGAGATGAGCATGTCGTTGTTTTTAACACCTGTTGCACAGCTAGCAGACCACCACCGTTACTGCAACGGAGCTACAGTGGCCCACCTAGGTACACTTTCCAGATTGCTTGAGCCCCTTACCATAATGAAACATTGCACTTAAACAGTGTAGGCTTTAAAGTCCTACTCCTAATACTCCATGCAAGGCTGTAAACTCCTGCTCCAGTCTCATTTGCAGATCATTTATCATGTGATAGACTTCACAAAAGGCACATCTCAATAGGTGGTCCAGGTATCCTCTTTTGTTCTCTATGGCTCCTTAAGAAAGGGGAGAGGCTGATGACATCACATCTCCCCATCAGACCAGCTCCTTGAAGTTTGCAGCTGTGGCTAAAAACAACACTATTTTGTGCAAACATTTTTTTTTTGCCTTTTAGTGTGTGTACTTCACTGTATGTACAGTGGGGAGAACAAGTATTTTGCAGGTTTTCCTACTTACAAAGCATGTAGAGGTCTGTCATTTTTTATCATAGGTACACTTCAACTGTGAGAGGCGGAATCTAAAACAAAAATCCAGAAAATCACATTGTATGATTTTTAAGTAATTAATTTGCATTAATTTGTTCTCCCCACTGTATATTTGGGATATCGCTTTCCAACAGTAAAAGTAAAACAAATAGCTGGAGAACGTCTTTAAGGTAATTGATTTATGTGTGGGAGCGATGGGAGATGATGTCATAGTTGTACAGACTGTAGCTTGCACATGGATGGGGGGTGATATGTCATATGCTTGGCATCTTTAAAATACCACGCTTTCACAGTTTTCTTACATCAGTTTGTGTGTGTGTGTGTGTGTCTGTGTGTGTGTGTGTGTGAGAGAGAGAAAGAGAGAGTGATAATTACCATTATAGCTTAAAGACAGGTTAAGGAGAACTTGGTTCAAATCAAGCGGGCGCGCGAACAGAAGTTGCCTTCCTGACAAGATGGTTGTACCGAGCAGCGCAGCTACAATCTATCTGTTAGAGCTGTGATTGACCTCAAATGACCTTTGTAGCTGCCTGCTGCGGAGCGCTGCCGGAAAAAGAAGATGGACAGTAAATAAGCTCCTCTCCTCCATCCTCCCATGATTTCTCCACCTCCTCTTCCTCGGTTCTGGAGTTGGCATTGAACAGCATCTACAGATTGCTCTGCCCGCCTGTGATCTCCCCGCTCAACTGTCCTCATCTACTAATTGGCCCAGAGTTCACTTTTTGTGACAGTGCTTAAATCAGAGCAGCTTCGTTAAAGAGACAAAAAAATGATGTGCTTAAAGGGACACTTGGATGCCGTTTGTAAAGTAAACACTGGTATGAACGTGCATTGGTTCTGGAGATGATGAATATGAGGGGAAAAAAAATCGGTGAGGTTTGTCTTTCAAGTGCCTGTCGCGTATTTGGAATCGTTCACAAAACAATTAGTTATTAAGGAAGCGGTTTATGGCATTCAAGGTTGATTTATTTTGTAACCCTTCTTCAGTTTGCAAACATGTCTCAAAGTGACACAAATCTGTACTAATTACTCATACTAGTCTGGGTGATGAAATGCAAGTCACTCAATAGTCCTTCAACTTTATTCCATCAATGTGTGCTTTATTTTGAATGTATTAACCTAGAAGTGCTTTAAATATGTATCCTATCGTGTGGTGTTTCGGTTTATTTCTTATTTCCTTATTTGAGCGACTTCCTTTACTTTGAATTGGTTTACCTCCTTTTCAGTGTTTGTCTAGCTGTGATAAGGAGTGTTAGTCAGCGACCTGAGTCGTAACCCCCACACCAGAGGAGAGGAGCATTGTTCAGCAGATTCAAGCTAGCAATGGAAGAGGACAAGTGACACAGGCCGTGCTCAGCCACGGTGTCTGGGGAGAGGGGACCGGATGAGTGTGACCAAGCTGTGCTCACAGAAACATCAGCCCACAGAGAGAAACATAAGATTGAACTTCACTCAATTTTCTAGAGCAGTGGTCACCAACCGGTCGATCGCTATCAACTGGTCGATCTTCAAGACATTCCTAGTCGATCACCAAACATTTCTGTAAAAAACCCAATGATAAAGCCTTGTGTTCCTATTTTTTTTTGTTCTGGGGTTGTTGGAGGAAGGTGCACCTGATTCAGCTGCCCTGTGCGCCGGGTGGAATAAATGTTGCCATTTTGAACCATTTCAGGTGTCTGAAGGTGCAAACTCTGCCTTCCTGGCGGGCCCAGATAGCAAATCAAGTGCACTGTTGGCCTACCGCTGGCCAATCGGATGGCTCAGATGACCATGTCTGCAGTAACTTAGCAGGCATAAAAGAAAGCTACAGCAAAATTGATACTGTGAGATTTCAAAACGTTTAAAACCATGACTAGAGAGAGACTGTCAACGAATACAGCAAAGAGCTGCTGTTTATATGTTCATGTCTACGTTCTTACGCAGCATTGTCAAGACTTTGTATTCAACACTTTTAAAATGCACATTCTTCCCATTTCCACTCAGCGCTAAAACAAGCACTGCAGCAGTAATGAATGAGTAGGAAAGTGTATCTACAGGCTTGCGTTCTTGTTATTATTAGCAGATTGAGTCCTTTTTAATAGAGGACTTTTTCAATTTCTCTGTTCATACTCGAGGAGTAGCAGCATGAATTTGTGCATTAGGCAGAAATAATGCCGTGTGACACCATCAGCTGGAAGACGGTCTCCCTTTTTGGTCAGTGGAGGAAAGGAAGAGCGGTGGGGTGTTGAGAGGCAGACCCTCAGTCTGTGGCTCTCTCCCTCCGCCGAGACTAAGCATAAAATAATATAATAAATAAATAAATAAAAAGCTCATGATTTTAATGTATGCTCACTCAGCTGTGCTTCACAAGTAATACAAGCACAGATCTATTACCTGTGTGATTATATAGCCTACCTCAAATGTTGAAATACAATTGTAAAAAAAATGGCCCGAACAACAATGCATTGGAAGTGCAATTCAAGCAAAGCCAATATGCAGTTATTATGTATTGGGTCTATAACTTACTGCACAAAAGTCATTGCTACAGTACTGTTTTTAATTGGTTAATGTTGCATAGGCTTACAAGTTTTTAGGTCGTGTAAAAAGAAACTTGGAGCGGTAGATCTCGGCGTGCATTTTGACTCAAAGTGATCTTGACTCAGAAAAGGTTGGTGAGCACTGATCTAGAGTTGCAACATACCAAAACAGAACACATAGGATTCTAGGAGGATTCTATTGCATTGTCACACACTACTCAGCCCGTACTCTACACAGAACTGTGCGACATAAAAAAAAAAATCGGAGCTGCCATTTGTGCCATTGACTTTGAACTGGACTGTGTTTTCAGCATGAGTAGCCCGTAGTAGAAGCGCTTGTTTTGAGATCCAAACAAAAGCTGCATGTGCACATTTTGTTAATTTCCTTTGCTAGTTAGTGAGTTATTAGCCCAGGGAGTCAGCAATAAGGGACTGATTGCTTCCTACAAGAGCACCAAACGTGCAGATTTCTAGACATATTTGAAAAACGAGTAGTAAAGAGCTTTTCTTTTGTCTTAAAGTGTTGTATTTTAAGACTTGGCTACTTAGCATATTCAAGCCATAGGCAGAGGGTAGCATACATTTGTTTGATTCTTTGGAATAATGGTATGGGAATAATAATGCATTTTTATTTTGTAAAGTGTTTTTTTGTTTTGCATCAAACAACAACATTTTCAGTCACCTCCTTGTCTGAAGAACAAGTGGCTGAACAGGTTAATGGTTTTTTTCAAAAGTCTCATGGAATGTAGGCCTACATTGAACACCACACTTTGGCTGCTACTGTAGGCTGCATGATAGAAGAGCTATTTCCATGTTAAAATGTTATGGGATGCATTTTATCCATTGATGGTAGGCCACTTTGGTACATGGACACTTAAAACTGTACCTTAAAGTGGGTACAGCCTCAGTGCTCACAGTAAATGCGCACTGGAAGTTGCACAGAATTTCCACAATGGTCAAGTTTGCGCACAACAGACCTGCAATTTGATGACGTTACTGATGAAGCTTTCTCCACCGTCTCCAGACGAGTGCCTGCTACGACGAGACTGCCAAGGCAATGACTACCGCATCGGAACCCTGTGATGCCAACGGCGAAGCGACGAATGCTCCAAGCTAAACAACTGTGGACTCTAGCGTGCATGTGGTGTGAGCGTGCCCAGGCATGTCCTTGTGTTTTGTTCTGTGTTGCTTTATCCTTTATCCCTTTTAATACTAAGAAAAAATAAATATATTATCTGCCTGTGTCTGTGGTATTGGGATTGAAAGAACCTTGGTTTTTGACACGTATACGAGCCATGAATATTACAACCAAACTGGAGTCAATAAAGAATGGCTCCATAAATGAGATGATTTGCCCAGGGAGAGTGTAAAACGTAACAACTATTTGTTCTGTGAAATATCAAGTTGAAAATAATTTCTTTTTTTTTCTCCTCAGAGAAACCATTTTCTTTTCTACTCAAACCCATTTCACTTCCTTAAACTCTCATGACCCATTCAGGAAGCACAAAAGGCTGCAACTGCACAAGAGCAACTAATGCACACCTATCCTAAACTGACCGATGGCGGCCATTTTGTGACTGGTGTTCAGAATTATGACTCCAGCCAATAAATTAAAGCCCTGAGCCATAGTGACATCTAACAGCTGCTGGGGCTGTGTAGTGGAGACTTTGGCTTGGCCACCGCCACCTATACTGAGGGACCTGATTCATTCATCACAATCACTTTAAACAGTCCCCTATAACCCAATAAAGCTGCTTGTAACAGATGCTACAACCATATCCGAGGGTCCTTACATAGAAGATTCAATTTGTATCGAAGGTCACTGTAGTCTCTGAGTCATTGAAGCATGAAAGCGTGGAAACTGGACTGGAACAAACTACAGTTTAGAAACTGTTCTGACAAGGCATCAAGGTTTTAGTCTTGATTGAGTGGGCCTATCAGGGGTTGGAGTGAGGCATAAACAAACCAATCAATGGAGAGGACAGTAAGACGCATGCATGGTTTCTCCCTATCTTGGCTAGGCCTTCCCATCATCCCTGGAATGCAGTGCCTTGGGCCGGGTCAGCTGCAAAGGTGTCTAGAAGATTGAGCACAAAAAGCCCAGGGCAGGAGGTTCAAGACAGACAAAGGACATGGCAGTCAGGTAGAGAGAAAATAGAAACATGAGCAATGTGAGAAAGAGTGCCCTGTTTCTGCCTTCTAGTCAACCACAAGAGAGAGAGAGAGTCACATACAGAAACATAGAGAGAGAGAGGAGAGAGAGTCACATACAGAAACAGAGAGGAGAGAGAGAATCACATACAGAAACAGAGAGGAGAGAGAGAGTCACATACAGAAACAGAGAGAAAGGAGAGAGAGGGTCACATACAGAAACAGAGAGAGAGGAGAGAGAGAGTCACATACAGAAACAGAGAGAGGAGAGAGAGAGTCACATACAGAAACAGAAACAGAGAGGAGAGAGAGAGTCACATACAGAAACAGAAACAGGGAGGAGGAGAGAGTCACATACAGAAACAGAGAGAGAGAGTCACATACAGAAACAGAGAGGAGGAGAGAGTCACATACAGAAACAGAGAGGAGAGAGAGAGTCACATAAAGAAACAGAGAGGATAGAGAGAGTGAAAGTCACATACAGAAACAGAGAGGAGAAAGAGAGGAGAGAGAGAGTCAAATACAGAAACAGAGAGGAGAGAGAAAGTGAAAGTCACATAAAGAAACAGAGAGGAGAGAGAGAGTCACATACAGAAACAGAGAGAGGAGAGAGAGTCACATACAGAAAAAGAGAGGAGAGAGAAAGTCACATACAGAAACAGAGAGAGAGTCACATACAGAAACAGAGAGAGAGTCACATACAGAAACAGAGAGGAGAGAGAAAGTGAAAGTCACATACAGAAACAGAGGGGAGAGAGAGAGTCACATACAGAAACAGAGAGAGGAGAGAGAGTCACATACAGAAACAGAGAGGAGAGAGAGAGTCACATACAGAAACAGAGAGAGAGTCACATACAGAAACAGAGAGGATAGAGAGAGTGAAAGTCACATACAGAAACAGAGAGGAGAAAGAGAGGAGAGAGAGAGTCACATACAGAAACAGAGAGAGGAGAGAGAGTAAAAGTCACATACAGAAACAGAGAGAGGAGAGAGAGAGTGAAAGTCACATACAGAAACAGAGAGGAGAGAGAGAGTCACATACAGAAACAGAGAGAGAGGAGAGAGAGGAGAGAGAGAGTCACATACAGAAACAGAGAGAGAGGAGAGAAAGGAGAGTCACATACAGAAACAGAGAGGATAGAGTGAAAGTCACATACAGAAACAGAGATGATAGAGAGAGGAGAGAGAGTCACATACAGAAACAGAGAGGAGAGAGAGAGAGGAGAGAGAGTCACATACAGAAACAGAGAGGAGAGAGAGAGGAGAGAGAGTCACAAACAGAAACAGAGAGGATAGAGAGAGGAGAGAGAGAGTCACATACAAAAACAGAGAGAGAGGAGAGAGAGAGTGAAAGTCACATAGAGAAACAGAGAGAGAGTCACAAAAAGAAACAGGGAGAGGAGAGACAGTCACATACAGAAACAGAGAGAAGAGAGAGAGAGTGGAAGTCACATACAGAAACAGAGAGAGGAGAGAGAGAGTGAAAGTCACATACAGAAACAGAGAGAGGAGAGAGAGGGTCACATACAAAAACAAAGAGAGAGGAGAGAGAGAGTCACATACAGAAACAGAGAGGAGAGATAGAGTCACATACAGAAGCAGAGAGAGGACAGAAAGGAGAGAGAGAGTCACATACAGAAACAGAGAGGATAGAGTGAAAGTCACATACAGAAACAGAGAGAGAGGAGAAAGTGAAAGTCACATACAGAAACAGAGAAGAGAGAGAGAGAGTCACATACAGAAACAGAGAGGAGAGAGAGAGGAGAGAGAGAGTCACATACAGAAACAGAGAGGATAGAGAGAGGAGAGAGAGAGAGTCACATACAGAAACAGAGAGAGAGGAGAGAGAGAGTGAAAGTCATAGAGAAACAGAGAGAAAGTCACATACAGAAACAGAGAGAGGAGAGAGAGAGAGTCACATACAGAAACAGAGAGAGGAGAGAGAGAGTCACATACAGAAACAGAGAGGGGAGAGAGAGAGAGTCACATACAGAAACAGAGAGAGGAGAGAGAGAGTCACATACAGAAACAGAGAGGGGAGAGAGAGAGTCACATACAAAAACAGAGAGAGGAGAGAGAGAGTCACAAACAGAATCAGAGGAGAGAGAGAGTCACATACAGAGAGAGGAGAGAGTTAGGAGAGAGAGAGTCACATACAGAAACAGAGAGAAAGAGAGAGAGAGTCAAACAGAAACAGAGAGAGTAGAGAGAGAGAGTCACAAACAGAAACAGAGAGAGGGGAGAGAGAGTCACATACAGAAACAGAGAGAGGAGATAGAGAGAGTCACATACAGAAACAGAGAGAGGAGAGAGAGAGTCACATACAGAAACAGAGAGAGGAGAGAGAGAGTCACATACAGAATCAGAGAGAGGAGAGAGAGAGTCACAAACAGAATCAGAGGAGAGAGAGTCACATACAGAGAGAGGAGAGAGTTAGGAGAGAGAGAGTCTCATACAGAAACAGAGAGGATAGAGAGAGTGAAAGTCACATACAGAAACAGAGAGGAGAAAGAGAGTCAACTTCACATTCAGAAAGAGAGAGAGGAGAGAGAGAGTGAAAGTCACATACAGAAACAGAGAGGAGAGAGAGAGAGTCACATATAGAAACAGAGGAGAGAGAGAGAGTCACATACAGAAACAGAGAGAGAGGAGAGAGAGAGTCACATACAGAAACAGAGAGAGGAGAGAGAGAGTGAAAGTCACATACAGAAACAGAGAGAGGAGAGAGAGAGTCACATACAGAAACAGAGAGGAGAGAGAGAGAGTCACATACAGAAACAGAGAGGAGAGAGAGAGAGTCACATACAGAAACAGAGAGGAGAGAGAGAGAGTCACATACAGAAACAGAGAGGAGAGAGAGAGAGTCACATACAGAAACAGAGAGGAGAGAGAGGAGAGTCACATACAGAAACAGAGAGAGGAGAGAAAGAGAGTCACATACAGCAACAGAGAGGAGAGAGAGAGTGAAAGTCACAGAGAGGAGAGAGAGAGTGAAAGTCACATACAGAAACAGAGAGAGGAGAGAGAGAGGAGAGAGAGAGTCACATACAGAAACAGAGAGAGGAGAGAGAGAGTCACATACAGAAACAGAGAGAGAGGAGAGAGAGAGTCACATACAGAAACAGAGAGAGAGAGAGTCACAAACAGAAACAGAGAGAGGAGAGAGAGAGAGAGTCACATACAGAAACAGAGAGTGGAGAGAGAGAGTCACAAACAGAATCAGAGGAGAGAGAGAGTCACATACAGAGAGAGGAGAGAGAGAGGAGAGAGAGAGTCACATACAGAAACAGAGAGGAGAAAGAGAGTCAACGTCACATACAGAAAGAGAGAGAGGAGAGAGAGAGTGAAAGTCACATACAGAAACAGTGAGGAGAGAGAGAGAGTCACATACAGAAACAAAGGAGAGAGAGAGAGTAACATACAGAAACGGAGAGAGGAGAGTCACATACAGAAACAGAGAGAGAGGAGAGAGAGAGTCACATACAGAAACAGAGAGGAGAGAGAGGAGAGTCACATACAGCAACAGAGAGAGGAGAGAGAGAGTGAAAGTCACATACAGAAACAGAGAGAGGAGAGAGAGAGTGAAAGTCACATACAGAAACAGAGAGGAGAGAGAGAGAGGCACATACAGAAACAGAGAGGAGAGAGAGAGAGTCACATACAGAAACAGAAAGGAGAGAGAGAGAGTCACATACAGAAACAGAGAGAGAGGAGAGAGAGTGAAAGTCACATACAGAAACAGAGAGGAGAGAGAGGAGAGTCACATACAGCAACAGAGAGAGGAGAGAGAGAGTGAAAGTCACATACAGAAAAAGAGAGAGGAAAGAGAGAGTCACATACAGAAACAGAGAGAGGAGAGAGAGAGGAGAGAGTCACATACAGAAACAGAGAGAGGAAAGAGAGAGTCACATACAGAAACAGAGAGAGGAGAGAGAGAGGAGAGAGTCACATACAGAAACAGAGAGAGGAAAGAGAGAGTCATACATAAACAGAGAGAGGAGAGAGAGAGGAGAGAGAGAGAGTCACATACAGAAACAGAGAGGATAGATAGAGTCACATACAGAAACAGAGAGAGGAGAGAGAGAGAGTTTCACATACAGAAACAGAGAGAGGAGAGAGAGATTGAAAGTCACATACAGAAACAGAGAGAGGAGAGAGAGAGGAGAGAGAGAGTCACATACAGAAACAGAGAGAGGAGAGAGAGTGAAAGTCACAGACACAGAGAGAGGAGAGAGAGAGTGAAAGTCACATACAGAAACAGAGAGAGGAGAGAGAGAGGAGAGAGAGAGTCACATACAGAAACAGAGAGAGAGGAGAGAGAGGAGAGAGAGAGTCACAAACAGAAACAGATAGAGAGGAGAGAAAGGAGAGTCACATACAGAAACAGAGAGGATAGATAGAGTCACATACAGAAACAGAGAGAGGAGAGAGAGAGAGTTTCACATAGAGAAACAGAGAGAGGAGAGAGAGAGTGAAAGTCACATACAGAAACAGAGAGAGGAGAGAGAGGAGAGAGAGAGTCACATACAGAAACAGAGAGAGGAGAGAGAGAGTGAAAGTCACAGACACAGAGAGAGGAGAGAGAGAGTGAAAGTCACATACAGAAACAGAGAGAGGAGAGAGAGAGTCACATACAGAAACAGAGAGAGAGGAGAGAGAGGAGAGAGAGAGTCACAAACAGAAACAGAGAGAGAGGAGAGAAAGGAGAGTCACATACAGAAACAGAGAGGATAGAGTTAAAGTCACATACAGAAACAGAGAGGATAGAGAGAGGAGAGAGAGTCACATACAGAAACAGAGCAGAGAGAGAGGAGAGAGAGAGTCACAGAGAGGAGAGAGAGGAGAGAGAGAGTCACAAACAGAAACAGAGAGGATAGAGAGAGGAGAGAGAGAGTCACATACAGAAACAGAGAGAGAGGAGAGAGAGAGTGAAAGTCACATAGAGAAACAGAGAGAGAGTCACAAACAGAAACAGGGAGAGGAGAGAGAGTCACATACAGAAACAGAGAGGAGAGAGAGAGTCACATACAGAAAGAGAGGGAGAGGATAGAGAGAGTCACATACAGAAACAGAGAGAGAGGAGTCACATACAGAAACAGAGAGAGGAGAGAGAGTCACATACAGAAACAGAGAGGGGAGAGAGAGTCACATACAGAAACAGAGAGAGAGGAGAGAGAGTCACATACAGAAACAGAGAGAGGAGAGAGAGAGTGAAAGTCACATACAGAAACAGAGAGAGAGGAGAAAGTGAAAGTCACATACAGAAACAGAGAGGAGAGAGAGAGAGTCACATACAGAAACAGAGAGGAGAGAGAGAGGAGAGAGAGAGTCACATACAGAAACAGAGAGGATAGAGAGAGAGTCACATACAGAAACAGAGAGAGGAGAGAGAGAGTGAAAGTCACATACAGAAACAGAGAGAGAGGAGAAAGTGAAAGTCACATACAGAAACAGAGAGGAGAGAGAGAGAGTCACATACAGAAACAGAGAGGAGAGAGAGAGAGTCACAAACAGAAACAGAGAGAGGAGAGAGAAAGTGAAAGTCACATACAGAAACAGAGAGAGGAGAGAGAGAGTCACATACAGAAACAGAGAGAGGAGAGAGAGAGTCACATACAGAAACAGAGAGAGGAGAGAGAGAGTCACAAACAGAATCAGAGGAGAGAGAGAGTCACATACAGAGAGAGGAGAGAGTTAGGAGAGAGAGAGTCACATACAGAAACAGAGAGGATAGAGAGAGTGAAAGTCACATACAGAAACAGAGAGGAGAAAGAGAGTCAACGTCACATACAGAAAGAGAGAGAGGAGAGAGAGAGTGAAAGTCACATACAGAAACAGAGAGGAGAGAGAGAGAGTCACATATAGAAACAGAGGAGAGAGAGAGAGTCACATACAGAAACAGAGAGAGAGGAGAGAGAGAGTCACATACAGAAACAGAGAGAGGAGAGAGAGAGTCATATACAGAAACAGAGAGAGGAGAGAGAGAGTGAAAGTCACATACAGAAACAGAGAGAGGAGAGAGAGAGAGTCACATACAGAAACAGAGAGGAGAGAGAGAGTCAACGTCACATACAGAAAGAGAGAGAGGAGAGAGAGAGTGAAAGTCACATACAGAAACAGTGAGGAGAGAGAGAGAGTCACATACAGAAACAAAGGAGAGAGAGAGAGTAACATACAGAAACGGAGAGAGGAGAGAGAGAGGAGAGAGAGAGTCACATACAGAAACAGAGAGGATAGAGAGAGAGTCACATACAGAAACAGAGAGAGGAGAGAGAGAGTGAAAGTCACATACAGAAACAGAGAGAGAGGAGAAAGTGAAAGTCACATACAGAAACAGAGAGGAGAGAGAGAGAGTCACATACAGAAACAGAGAGGAGAGAGAGAGAGTCACAAACAGAAACAGAGAGAGGAGAGAGAAAGTGAAAGTCACATACAGAAACAGAGAGAGGAGAGAGAGAGTCACATACAGAAACAGAGAGAGGAGAGAGAGAGTCACATACAGAAACAGAGAGAGGAGAGAGAGAGTCACAAACAGAATCAGAGGAGAGAGAGAGTCACATACAGAGAGAGGAGAGAGTTAGGAGAGAGAGAGTCACATACAGAAATAGAGAGGATAGAGAGAGTGAAAGTCACATACAGAAACAGAGAGGAGAAAGAGAGTCAACGTCACATACAGAAAGAGAGAGAGGAGAGAGAGAGTGAAAGTCACATACAGAAACAGAGAGGAGAGAGAGAGAGTCACATATAGAAACAGAGGAGAGAGAGAGAGTCACATACAGAAACAGAGAGAGAGGAGAGAGAGAGTCACATACAGAAACAGAGAGAGGAGAGAGAGAGTCATATACAGAAACAGAGAGAGGAGAGAGAGAGTGAAAGTCACATACAGAAACAGAGAGAGGAGAGAGAGAGAGTCACATACAGAAACAGAGAGGAGAGAGAGAGTCAACGTCACATACAGAAAGAGAGAGAGGAGAGAGAGAGTGAAAGTCACATACAGAAACAGTGAGGAGAGAGAGAGAGTCACATACAGAAACAAAGGAGAGAGAGAGAGTAACATACAGAAACGGAGAGAGGAGAGTCACATACAGAAACAGAGAGAGAGGAGAGAGAGAGTCACATACAGAAACAGAGAGGAGAGAGAGGAGAGTCACATACAGCAACAGAGAGAGGAGAGAGAGAGTGAAAGTCACATACAGAAACAGAGAGAGGAGAGAGAGAGTGAAAGTCACATACAGAAACAGAGAGGAGAGAGAGAGAGGCACATACAGAAACAGAGAGGAGAGAGAGAGAGTCACATACAGAAACAGAAAGGAGAGAGAGAGTCACATACAGAAACAGAGAGAGAGGAGAGAGAGTGAAAGTCACATACAGAAACAGAGAGGAGAGAGAGGAGAGTCACATACAGCAACAGAGAGAGGAGAGAGAGAGTGAAAGTCACATACAGAAAAAGAGAGAGGAGAGAGTCACATACAGAAACAGAGAGAGGAAAGAGAGAGTCACATACAGAAACAGAGAGAGGAGAGAGAGAGGAGAGAGTCACATACAGAAACAGAGAGAGGAAAGAGAGAGTCATACATAAACAGAGAGAGGAGAGAGAGAGGAGAGAGAGAGAGTCACATACAGAAACAGAGAGGATAGAGAGAGGAGAGAGAGTCACATACAGAAACAGAGCAGAGAGAGAGGAGAGAGAGAGTCACAGAGAGGAGAGAGAGGAGAGAGAGAGTCACAAACAGAAACAGAGAGGATAGAGAGAGGAGAGAGAGAGTCACATACAGAAACAGAGAGAGAGGAGAGAGAGAGTGAAAGTCACATAGAGAAACAGAGAGAGAGTCACAAACAGAAACAGGGAGAGGAGAGAGAGTCACATACAGAAACAGAGAGGAGAGAGAGAGTCACATACAGAAAGAGAGGGAGAGGATAGAGAGAGTCACATACAGAAACAGAGAGAGAGGAGTCACATACAGAAACAGAGAGAGGAGAGAGAGTCACATACAGAAACAGAGAGGGGAGAGAGAGTCACATACAGAAACAGAGAGAGAGGAGAGAGAGTCACATACAGAAACAGAGAGAGGAGAGAGAGAGTGAAAGTCACATACAGAAACAGAGAGAGAGGAGAAAGTGAAAGTCACATACAGAAACAGAGAGGAGAGAGAGAGAGTCACATACAGAAACAGAGAGGAGAGAGAGAGGAGAGAGAGAGTCACATACAGAAACAGAGAGGATAGAGAGAGAGTCACATACAGAAACAGAGAGAGGAGAGAGAGAGTGAAAGTCACATACAGAAACAGAGAGAGAGGAGAAAGTGAAAGTCACATACAGAAACAGAGAGGAGAGAGAGAGAGTCACATACAGAAACAGAGAGGAGAGAGAGAGAGTCACAAACAGAAACAGAGAGAGGAGAGAGAAAGTGAAAGTCACATACAGAAACAGAGAGAGGAGAGAGAGAGTCACATACAGAAACAGAGAGAGGAGAGAGAGAATCACATACAGAAACAGAGAGAGGAGAGAGAGAGTCACAAACAGAATCAGAGGAGAGAGAGAGTCACATACAGAGAGAGGAGAGAGTTAGGAGAGAGAGAGTCACATACAGAAACAGAGAGGATAGAGAGAGTGAAAGTCACATACAGAAACAGAGAGGAGAAAGAGAGTCAACGTCACATACAGAAAGAGAGAGAGGAGAGAGAGAGTGAAAGTCACATACAGAAACAGAGAGGAGAGAGAGAGAGTCACATATAGAAACAGAGGAGAGAGAGAGAGTCACATACAGAAACAGAGAGAGAGGAGAGAGAGAGTCACATACAGAAACAGAGAGAGGAGAGAGAGAGTCATATACAGAAACAGAGAGAGGAGAGAGAGAGTGAAAGTCACATACAGAAACAGAGAGAGGAGAGAGAGAGAGTCACATACAGAAACAGAGAGGAGAGAGAGAGTCAACGTCACATACAGAAAGAGAGAGAGGAGAGAGAGAGTGAAAGTCACATACAGAAACAGTGAGGAGAGAGAGAGAGTCACATACAGAAACAAAGGAGAGAGAGAGAGTAACATACAGAAACGGAGAGAGGAGAGAGAGAGGAGAGAGAGAGTCACATACAGAAACAGAGAGGATAGAGAGAGAGTCACATACAGAAACAGAGAGAGGAGAGAGAGAGTGAAAGTCACATACAGAAACAGAGAGAGAGGAGAAAGTGAAAGTCACATACAGAAACAGAGAGGAGAGAGAGAGAGTCACATACAGAAACAGAGAGGAGAGAGAGAGAGTCACAAACAGAAACAGAGAGAGGAGAGAGAAAGTGAAAGTCACATACAGAAACAGAGAGAGGAGAGAGAGAGTCACATACAGAAACAGAGAGAGGAGAGAGAGAGTCACATACAGAAACAGAGAGAGGAGAGAGAGAGTCACAAACAGAATCAGAGGAGAGAGAGAGTCACATACAGAGAGAGGAGAGAGTTAGGAGAGAGAGAGTCACATACAGAAACAGAGAGGATAGAGAGAGTGAAAGTCACATACAGAAACAGAGAGGAGAAAGAGAGTCAACGTCACATACAGAAAGAGAGAGAGGAGAGAGAGAGTGAAAGTCACATACAGAAACAGAGAGGAGAGAGAGAGAGTCACATATAGAAACAGAGGAGAGAGAGAGAGTCACATACAGAAACAGAGAGAGAGGAGAGAGAGAGTCACATACAGAAACAGAGAGAGGAGAGAGAGAGTCATATACAGAAACAGAGAGAGGAGAGAGAGAGTGAAAGTCACATACAGAAACAGAGAGAGGAGAGAGAGAGAGTCACATACAGAAACAGAGAGGAGAGAGAGAGTCAACGTCACATACAGAAAGAGAGAGAGGAGAGAGAGAGTGAAAGTCACATACAGAAACAGTGAGGAGAGAGAGAGAGTCACATACAGAAACAAAGGAGAGAGAGAGAGTAACATACAGAAACGGAGAGAGGAGAGTCACATACAGAAACAGAGAGAGAGGAGAGAGAGAGTCACATACAGAAACAGAGAGGAGAGAGAGGAGAGTCACATACAGCAACAGAGAGAGGAGAGAGAGAGTGAAAGTCACATACAGAAACAGAGAGAGGAGAGAGAGAGTGAAAGTCACATACAGAAACAGAGAGGAGAGAGAGAGAGGCACATACAGAAACAGAGAGGAGAGAGAGAGAGTCACATACAGAAACAGAAAGGAGAGAGAGAGTCACATACAGAAACAGAGAGAGAGGAGAGAGAGTGAAAGTCACATACAGAAACAGAGAGGAGAGAGAGGAGAGTCACATACAGCAACAGAGAGAGGAGAGAGAGAGTGAAAGTCACATACAGAAAAAGAGAGAGGAGAGAGTCACATACAGAAACAGAGAGAGGAAAGAGAGAGTCACATACAGAAACAGAGAGAGGAGAGAGAGAGGAGAGAGTCACATACAGAAACAGAGAGAGGAAAGAGAGAGTCATACATAAACAGAGAGAGGAGAGAGAGAGGAGAGAGAGAGAGTCACATACAGAAACAGAGAGGATAGATAGAGTCACATACAGAAACAGAGAGAGGAGAGAGAGAGAGTTTCACATACAGAAACAGAGAGAGGAGAGAGAGATTGAAAGTCACATACAGAAACAGAGAGAGGAGAGAGAGAGGAGAGAGAGAGTCACATACAGAAACAGAGAGAGGAGAGAGAGTGAAAGTCACAGACACAGAGAGAGGAGAGAGAGAGTGAAAGTCACATACAGAAACAGAGAGAGGAGAGAGAGAGGAGAGAGAGAGTCACATACAGAAACAGAGAGAGAGGAGAGAGAGGAGAGAGAGAGTCACAAACAGAAACAGATAGAGAGGAGAGAAAGGAGAGTCACATACAGAAACAGAGAGGATAGATAGAGTCACATACAGAAACAGAGAGAGGAGAGAGAGAGAGTTTCACATAGAGAAACAGAGAGAGGAGAGAGAGAGTGAAAGTCACATACAGAAACAGAGAGAGGAGAGAGAGGAGAGAGAGAGTCACATACAGAAACAGAGAGAGGAGAGAGAGAGTGAAAGTCACAGACACAGAGAGAGGAGAGAGAGAGTGAAAGTCACATACAGAAACAGAGAGAGGAGAGAGAGAGGAGAGAGAGAGTCACATACAGAAACAGAGAGAGAGGAGAGAGAGGAGAGAGAGAGGCACATACAGAAACAGAGAGGATAGAGTTAAAGTCACATACAGAAACAGAGAGGATAGAGAGAGGAGAGAGAGTCACATACAGAAACAGAGCAGAGAGAGAGGAGAGAGAGAGTCACAGAGAGGAGAGAGAGGAGAGAGAGAGTCACAAACAGAAACAGAGAGGATAGAGAGAGGAGAGAGAGAGTCACATACAGAAACAGAGAGAGAGGAGAGAGAGAGTGAAAGTCACATAGAGAAACAGAGAGAGAGTCACAAACAGAAACAGGGAGAGGAGAGAGAGTCACATACAGAAACAGAGAGGAGAGAGAGAGTCACATACAGAAAGAGAGGGAGAGGATAGAGAGAGTCACATACAGAAACAGAGAGAGAGGAGTCACATACAGAAACAGAGAGAGGAGAGAGAGTCACATACAGAAACAGAGAGGGGAGAGAGAGTCACATACAGAAACAGAGAGAGAGGAGAGAGTCACATACAGAAACAGAGAGGAGGAGAGAGAGGAGAGAGAGTCACATACAGAAACAGAGAGAGAGGAGAGAGAGAGTCACATACAGAAACAGAGAGGAGAGAGAGAGTGAAAGTCACATAGACACAGAGAGTGAGAGAGAGTCACATACAGAAACAGAGAGAGAGAGAGTCACATACAGAAACAGAGAGAGAGGAGAGAGAGTCACATACAGAAACAGAGAGAGGAGAGAGAGAGTGAAAGTCACATACAGAAACAGAGAGAGAGGAGAAAGTGAAAGTCACATACAGAAACAGAGAGGAGAGAGAGAGAGTCACATACAGAAACAGAGAGGAGAGAGAGAGTCACATACAGAAACAGAGAGAGGAGAGAGAGAGAGTCACATACAGAAACAGAGAGAGGAGAGAGAGAGAGTCAAACAGAAACAGAGAGAGGAGATAGAGAGAGTCACAAACAGAAACAGAGAGAGTAGAGAGAGAGTCACATACAGAAACAGAGAGAGGAGAGAGAGAGTCACATACAGAAACAGAGAGAGGAGAGAGAGAGTCACATACAGAAACAGAGAGAGGAGAGAGAGAGTCACAAACAGAATCAGAGGAGAGAGAGAGTCACATACAGAGAGAGGAGAGAGTTAGGAGAGAGAGAGTCACATACAGAAACAGAGAGGATAGAGAGAGTGAAAGTCACATACAGAAACAGAGAGGAGAAAGAGAGTCAACGTCACATACAGAAAGAGAGAGAGGAGAGAGAGAGTGAAAGTCACATACAGAAACAGAGAGGAGAGAGAGAGAGAGAGAGTCACATATAGAAACAGAGGAGAGAGAGAGAGTCACATACAGAAACAGAGAGAGAGGAGAGAGAGAGTCACATACAGAAACAGAGAGAGGAGAGAGAGAGTCATATACAGAAACAGAGAGAGGAGAGAGAGAGTGAAAGTCACATACAGAAACAGAGAGAGGAGAGAGAGAGAGTCACATACAGAAACAGAGAGGAGAGAGAGAGAGTCACATACAGAAACAGAGAGGAGAGAGAGGAGAGTCACATACAGAAACAGAGAGAGGAGAGAAAGAGAGTCACATACAGCAACAGAGAGGAGAGAGAGAGTGAAAGTCACAGAGAGGAGAGAGAGAGTGAAAGTCACATACAGAAACAGAGAGAGTAGAGAGAGAGAGTCACATACAGAAACAGAGAGAGGAGAGAGAGAGTCACAAACAGAAACAGAGAGGAGAGAGAGAGTCACATACAGAAACAGAGAGGAGAGAGAGAGTCACATACAGAAACAGAGAGAGGAGAGAGAGAGTCACAAACAGAATCAGAGGAGAGAGAGAGTCACATACAGAGAGAGGAGAGAGAGAGGAGAGAGAGAGTCACATACAGAAACAGAGAGGAGAAAGAGAGTCAACGTCACATACAGAAAGAGAGAGGAGAGAGAGAGTGAAAGTCACATACAGAAACAGAGAGGAGAGAGAGAGAGTCACATACAGAAACAGAGAGGAGAGAGAGAGAGTCACATCCAGAAACAGAGAGGAGAGAGAGAGGAGAGAGAGAGTCACATACAGAAACAGAGAGAGGAGAGAGAGAGTCAAACAGAAACAGAGAGAGGAGATAGAGAGAGTCACATACAGAAACAGAGAGAGGAGATCGAGAGAGTCACATACAGAAACAGAGAGAGGAGATCGAGAGAGTCACATACAGAAACAGAGAGAGTAG